>NW_008794452.1:1181440-1214531 GCF_000699145.1 Aptenodytes forsteri
CAGAGAGGTGGTGGATGCCCCATCCCTGGAAACATTCCAGGTCAGGTTGGCCGGGGCTCTGAGCAACCTGACTTAGTTGAAGATGTCCCTGCCCACGGCAGGGGGCTTGGACCAGATGACCTTTAAAGATCCCTTTCAACCCAAACTATTCTATGATTCTATGACTGTATAATGTAGCTGTTGTACAAGAATTCTCTCTTCCTGCTCATAAGAATTCATAGTGTGTAGCAAGCTGAATATAGGTAGACTTTGTGTTTCCTTTAGTGCTAAGGAACTTTGGAGTTAAGTTGGAAAGAAATTCTGTGAATGTACTGCTTTCTAGTAAATGGGAATGGGAACAGATACTACCATTTGACAAAGCAAAAAGTTAACAAACTCTTGCCTTTGCAGCACTGTTTTGGGTGACTTTGGGCTAGGAACCATCTCCAAAGCTAAAAGAAAGTTATTTTTCAGGTTGGTGTAATCCTTGTAAATGATGAGCATAAATCTCAGAACAACTGAGAAAGGAGACAATCGTCTATCTGCTATTCCTTGTGGATTAGCTGTCTGCATAAAAAGAATTCGGTTGTGTACACCTTTCTACCATAATGCTACGAATATCCATGAGATTGCAGCTAATGACAAGACAGAGGAAAGTCTACTTTTTAAAAGGGACCTATATAAAAATGTTCATAATCTGAAGGAACTTTCAATCAGGCAGTAGGCTGAAAGTGTTCCTAATTTATACAAAGTCCTGCAAAGCCGAAACTGTGAAGTCAGCCTTTCTGTTAAGCTAGCTTGGATTTGTCTTCGCTGCAATCCACAGTTGGAGGACTTACATCTCATTGCCTACTTAGCATCTAGAAAGCTAGCCAAACACCTTGGGGAATAGACATTATCTGGTTTCTGGTTTGCTGCTTTCTGGGTTTAGGGAATTCTGAATGAGGACTGGCTTGATCGGGACGTTTGTGGGAAGTCAGCCAGGACCTATGGAAGAGCTGTCCAAATACTTCTACTGGCCAGATTTACAGATACCACCTGGAGTGTGTTTGTTGATTTTGTTTTGTTTTATGATGGATCTTTGGAGTAGCCAAGAGCTAGTATATTGTATACCAGTGGTATGTTTGTATCAATTGCATTCAGAAAGGCACTAATGCATCTTTTAAAATTGGAGTTTTAATATTCCTAATAATTAAAAATAGAGCATGAATATTTCAAACAAAAATTGATTCAAGTCAGTATTAGAGGGAGCTATGCTTCAAGGGTGCAACAGACTTTTTACTCTGACAGAGTTGCTCAATTATTCTGAGTACTGCTGTGGCAGAGTTAGGTTGCTGCAGTGGAGATGTGGAGCTGGATTATTCTTTGTCTCCTCTGTAGAAAAGTTAACTTGCCAAAAAGTTCAACTTTGTGATCATTAAATCTTGGCAATACTGGTAATGCTCAATGAATGGTTCTGTCTTTTCCTCTCAAAGCAGGAGGGAAAAGTCAGATATTGAAACAAAATTAGCGGTCAGGAAAAAATACATTTTGTTTCCAAAAGTTTTTCACTTCTCTCTGTGGCTTGTCAAGGCTCTGTGTCCACCAGCGTACCAGACTGGACCTTACCTTTATGTCCCTGTGGAATGGCTTCTCATGTATTGCTTTGTAGATCTCTGGTAACCTTTAGAGCAATGAACTTAGGCTTGCATCAGTCTCTTCTCAGAGACATTGTCTGCATCTCCCAACTATATTGTTGCCTGCTCAGGAATTGCTTGCTGTTGCAAATGATTAGACCTGTGACATGGGTGTAACATCTTGGCTGATGCTTAAGAGAATTCTGAATAGCAGCATATGGGAAATTACTTCTTTTCATTACCCTGAGTCTGTGATTAAATTCCAAAGGAACTTTTCACAGTATCTTAAAATACATCTGGTTGCTTAACTTTTGGGTATCTGACTTTGCTTCTGAGTATCATGGAATGATTAAAAAATTGCCTCCTGGGATTGCCAGTGCGTGTGATGAGACTGAACAGAATAATTGGGCCTCAAACCCAAGAAATATTTCTACTTAGAAAATTGTCTTTATAGAGGACACAGCTTCCACATCAGATTTCCTCTAACACCCAGAAAACCCACAATCTCCTTCACTGTTTGTGACCTACATGTCAAGTTTTTCAGTGACTGTCCTGCTGAACTGATTTGAGATGGGGAGGTGACAACATGTGACTTGCTAGTCCTTTATCTTTCATCAGGAAATAGTCGGAGGAAGGAAATTGAGTGCAGTGTGTATTAATGGAATTGAAGCTGGGCTGGAGGGAGCTTGTGAGCATCTTTTGTTCATGAGGCCCAGTTTTCCTTAAAATGATCTTCATTGGTACAGACGGGGGCAATTGTCCTGTTGGCTCTAGGCCAATGAGAGAAGATGACTAGTATATCATAAATTCTTAGTAGAAAGATTTCTCTAGAAGGCACACGTGAGGATAAGGAATAGAAATATGTGTTAGGTGCTGGAGATCATTGGCCTACTGGCACCTAGGAAGTCATCTGAATGTTGAACAGGCAGCAAACACTGAGGTGGCAGAAGTACCTAAGCTTATTTCAACATGTAAATAAGTATTCCTTTCACACAGAGACTGGGTCTTTAATGGGGAAGCAGAGCCAAAAGGATCAAATACTTTTTCTCTTGTTGAGCTTGGATGTTTCTGCTTATCTCTGACAAATCCACTGCTTGGTTTCTTTGCTTCTAGGTTCTGCTCAGAGCTCCAAGTATGTTCAAGACAGAGTGCCTTGAGAGGTTAGGCTGAGAGAGGTCCTTTTGGGTCCCTGCCTGACTAACTCAAGGTACTGAGCAGCATTAAAGCAACCCTTCTCAGTGATGCCCTGATTCTGGGGGTGAATGAATCCAACTGAAATTAATGGGTCTTCACCAATGTGGAACTGACTGCATGGTCACATGAAGATCTTCTGCTTAGAGACAGCAATTGTGCCAGTTTCTCACATAGAGAGAGGGGGAGAAGATATCTAACATATGTGAATGTTCTACAAGTAGCATATGTTTTATATATTGGATTTAGGATGATGAATGCATTCTTTTGTGTGTGTTGGCAGGATTTTATTTTAGACACGTGGTGTATGGTATCTCAAATATTATATGATTGGATGTAAACATACTGTATACTGACAACTAGGATCACAAACTTGGTATATATGCTGATGATCTCTCAATTGTATTAATTACATATATGTAGAGCGTACATATAATCATAGGAGTCCCTTGATCAAAAGTATTTTCATGCAACTTCACAGAAGTTTTGTTTGTCCTCTAGGAACTATAACCTTATGCAAAATATAATTGCTCTGTGGTTTTTGTCAGCCCTGTTAGTGAGGCTAGGATAAAGAACACATTACTAACTCAGTGTTCCTCCCCACGCCCAGAATCTGAAAGAACTGAAAACGATGTTGCTGATAATGTGAATAGTTACATTAGTTCTTGATTATTTTATCATTACTTTAATAGCATGTGGAGCCATTATGCCAGATAGCTGATACAATTTTGAGTGTGGTTTAAAGAGCAGTAAAACACTGATCATTCAGTTTTATTCCCTTATGAAGAACTACTGCTGTCATGAGACTGTTGGTAGGAGTGATGTGTTGTGCTCTTTACCCTGCCCTGCCTTCTCTGCTGCTGTGTTCAAAGCAGGGCAGCAAGTTAATCAGCAGCCCTTGCGGCGCTCCCGCTGCCTGCCCTTACAGGCAAGCGGCGACGGCGAAAGTGCTCTCCGCACAGGGCGGTTACAGTTCCCAGTGCCATCTAGCGGTGTTCTTCCTGAAAATAACTGGAGAAAGCGA
Source organism: Aptenodytes forsteri (assembly GCF_000699145.1). Taxonomy (NCBI): domain Eukaryota; kingdom Metazoa; phylum Chordata; class Aves; order Sphenisciformes; family Spheniscidae; genus Aptenodytes; species Aptenodytes forsteri. The sequence goes on from NW_008794452.1 coordinate 1,185,251, forward strand.
CCTAGGAAGGAATTTAATTTCCCTGTATAATTTCCCACTAGCTTTGTGAATTCTTCCTATGCGAAATGGTTAAGAAACTGTAATAGGTATTGGTCTCGGCTCAGGGGAAGACTCAAAAAGTCTCCCTTTTTATACCCGTGCACGCTCCTCTGCCTTTGCGTGGGCCCTGAGGTAGCACTGGGATTAGGGAAAGGCCGAAGGAATGGGAAATTGGAGGGATCAGAAACATCTCAGAGTGCCTCAAAGGATGCTCATTTTCAGCACAGTGCTATGGTGTCTCCATACTCTGTCTTTTCATCCTCGTCTCGTTCTTTGTTACGGGCTAGTAGGTAGGCTAGCTGAAAAAAAAAGGCTGGGGGTTGCCTATTTTCCTTTACCTGAAAATTTTAATGCGTTCATTTAACCTGATCGAGCAAACAGCAAGAAAAGCCCAATTCTTTTCCTCCTGCTTTTACCCCTCCCTCCCACCCATTCTGCCAAGGCCTTTCTTAAAAGCTCCCTTTTATATCTCACAGGCATATGTTTCAATTTTCACTCGCTGGGTGTGATATTTGGTAACATACGGATGAGTCATATTAATAACTTATTGAATCAAAACATAAACTGCCCTCAATCCTTGCTAGATGTGCTGTAGCCTTTATTCTTGTGGTAGCACCTGTCCAGCCTTAATCACGCTGTGCTGTTTACTGCACCTGGGCTTTTCTCAAATGCGTTAGACCTAGAAACCTCATCAGTTCTAGCTCCAGCAGGAATATCTCTCCACTCTGATTTCCTGAAGTGAATTTTCATTTTAGGCCAAGCAAGGGCTATGAAAATCCTTTAACGCAAACCATCTGATAAGTCTCTTTTTAGAGCAAGAAGCAATGAAAACTGTGGGATCCATTTAAGTAATATTTTTACGTTCAAAATAAAATATTGGCAAAATGTAGTCAAAATGTTAAGAAAACAAACACTGAAACTGTGTGTCAACATAGCCACATCTGCTATAAGCGATATGGGAGTTTTACTCTGCTGTAATTTGCTATAGTTTTCCAAGGCATAGAACACCGTGAAATCTGTCTCCACATGAGACTGGAGTCGTCTCATCTCCTATGACCAAGTCAGAAGTCCTATCCTACAGTAAAGTCTATAATTTTGCCTACATAAAATCCTCCTGCCAGTGATTCCCGGATCTTACTCACAATGAGATTTCAGCCTCTTCTAAGTCTTCCCTCGCTGTTTCATGGCCAAGATGGCACAGAACTGCTTCTCCAGTAGGAAAAAACAGATTCAGTGATGAATTCCTGCAGGTGTAATAAGAGCAAAGGGGTTCATTTTCTCCGGAAACACGTGACTTCTGTTGGATTATGAATTCTTCCACTGTCCAGGAAAACATCTTTAGTCCATGCCCCCATTTTGGTTACTTTCTTCCTAGCTGACCAGATTGTTCTCATGAGAAGCTGTACAGGAAACCCTACAGCACTTAATCCCTGCCAATGCTGAGAGAAAGGCAGGAGCCAAGTGGTAGGTACATCAATGCCTACAGATGTATTGCACGTGATTTTCCACCAATAAGCAAATACTAAATCATTATTCTAGGACAGACTAAGGTATATAAGAGGATATATGAGCCGTTTGAGAACGTAGAAGGGCAACCAGCCCTTTTGGATTACTCTTAACCCTGAGAGTCAGCTTGGAGTCTGATTCGCAGCTGGCAAATCAAAAAGGCCCAAGAGAAAGAAAAGAGAGATCAAACATGGTATTGTTTAGATGAAGGAAGCTGCTCTCCTGAGAGGAACAGGATGACATTTCTGTTGGGTATCAAAGAGGCAGTGTGGGTTATTGCTGTCCTGACTTTCTGCAGACTGGAGTTGCCATGTTCTTTTATTTGATGATGATTTGTACACAAAGTAAGCTACGGTACACATCATCCTGCTGCCAAGAGGCAGAGCCAGCATGGTTCTATACAGGTTGTGTAACTTTACTCAATGGCTGTTTACAAGCGTAAACAAGTGTTAACGGAACATGTAACAGTCCATTCTAACCAGGATTAATTTTTACTTTGCTTCTGTTTCCTTATTTCAATGTTTTATTTGAAGAGACTTTTTCTTTTTCTTTTGGCTGTTCTAAAGCTTTGTTAAGCTGTGGAAGGTGGTCATTGTAGTATCTTGTTGAAACATCCCTGGGAATATATTTTAAGACAAATTCTTACTATATTAGTTTCTACTGGATTGAAGTTTCTCTGTATTTTGAACTACTAGAGCCAGTTCTTGTTTTTATAACGATATTGCTACAGTTCAGGACATAGAGCCAATGGAGTTTAGTCTAGATTTTAATTTTTAGAGTTTTCTTTAAAGCTTTCATTTACACAAAGGGAAGAGGAACAATTTCTCGGTGGGCAGCAAAGCCATTTCAGCTTAGAATGGGGTAGTCCTAGCCATAGTCTGTGAACTGCAATCTTTCCCAAGGAGGAATATATTGCCTTATTTTTGTGTGGAAGTGCACTCAGCCCTGACATTGCATACATTTCTGTTCTCTTTCAGTATAGCCGACATCTAAACCTGTTGCCGATTTAACAGTACTAGACAGATGAGTCTCATCTTTATTCTGCAAAACAAGTCACTACAGATATTTATATCTCTTTTAAAAAGATCTGGTTTTATGAGAAAAAAACCACTCCTTTCCTTCCTCTCTCCTTTGAGCTTATTCTTCCATGATAAAGTGTTGAGTGCAGAATGTTCAGCGATGCCGAACTCAGGCAACTGATGTGGTAGAATAAAAGTTCAAGAAATCGCTTCCCCTATTTGCCCACTATTTAGGCAGTTAGAAGGCACAGCTAGTACATTTGGGAAATGCTTTCTTCACCAAGGAAGCCTTTTATTTATGGCCTTTATACCAATGATATTAAAAAAACCCAAACAAAACAAAAAAAGCCCCAAACAAGGTTCATTTCCTAAATACTGAAATGAACCCAAAATTTCCACTGACTAGGCTCCTGGAGTGTTCTAGAAATGTCAATAGGACAGGAGTAGTAAGATGCTATCAAAGAAGATCACTGAGGTAAGTGCTTTTGAACAACAGTCCAGGGCACTATAGCAAGTGTTGTGGTTTAACCCCACCAGGGAGCTAAGCCCCACACAGCTGCTCGCTCACTCTCCTCTAGTGGGATGGGGTAGAGAATCAGAAGGATAAAAGTGAGGAAAATTGTGGGTCGAGATAAAGGCAGTTTAATAAGTAAAGCAAAAGCTACACATACAAGCAAAGCAAAACAAAGAATACATTCACTACTTCCCACTGGCAGGCAGGTGGTCAGCCATCCCCAGGACAGCAGGGCTCCATCATGCGTAACAGTTACTTGGGAAGACAAACGCCGTCACTCTGAACGTTCCCCCTTCCTCCTTCTTCTCCCAGCTTTACATACTGAGCATGATGTCATATGGCATGGAGTATCCCTTTGGTCAGTTGGGGTCAGCTGTCCTGGCTGTGTCCCCTCCCAAATTCTTGTGCACCCCCAGCCTACTCACTAGTGAGGTGGGGTGAGAAGCAGAAATGGCCTTGACTCTGTGTCAGCACTGCTCAGCAGTAATGAAAACATCCCTGTGTTATCAACACTGTTTTCAGCACAAATCCAAAACATAGCACTACATGGGCTGCTATGAAGAAAATTACTCTATCCCAGCCAAAACCAGTACAGCAAGGTTTGTGATTGCCATCAAGCGAACTGAAGGAATGGATGTCCATGAATGCTATGTATCACCTATCAGAGAATCAATTTGGATGTCATTCTGAATGGTGAAAGATGAAGTAGGTTTGAAAACCAAAGGATCATCCAGGGGCACCACAGAGCCAGATTCTGGAAGGATTGCTGCTGTGGTGCTGCTGCACACCAAAGCTCCAGCTGGAAAGGAGTTAGCCCAGGGCTAAAACCCAGTACATATAGATCGTTCTTGAATACCATTACCAAGCAGCATTGCCCCATGTAGGAGAATTAATCCAGCCTAAGAAAAGGCATATCAGCTGCAAAGGAATAACCAAACAATCTAGGGGATGATCTGCTGTCATAGCGAGAGTTTAATCTTTAACGATGAGGTCATTCCAGAGTGACTACAGCAGGTACTGATGGGATCTGAACCCCTAAGTGACAAGTAGGTTTCAAGTAATCATTTCAGTGGGCTAATTTCAGCCATATTCACTCCAGAAATTTCCCTTCAGAAGGCTCAATTGTCAAGGCAAAATGCAGCACCTGAAAGCGAAGTTTTAAAATGCCTTTTTTTATTATTTTTATCTAGCACATACTGGTTCATGAAGAAAGAAATTATGTGCTTTCCCTGGGCTCTCTTGATGTAGAATTTTATTCTGTAGCAAAGATTGTGGTTATCGGTGCCTGTTGCTGAGGATGTTCATTAGATATTATCAGCTTCAAATACAAGAAACAACCTTTGCTCCTACTTATTTTTGTGGGAAAAATGATAGCACACAATGATTGCTAGTCATCAGCATGCTTTTCTGACAGTTTGGTCATGTGGCACACCTTAAAGACATGCTTTTGCTTAAAGGAGAATTGAAGTTTATATATCCAAGTGTGACCTATGGCATGGTGGAAAACAAACAAGAATTCAAAAAAGATGTAAGACTTTCTGATTTGTGTTATCCCTGAAAGCTGTATGGATAATTAATGCTTTTTCAGGGACAGTATGTGAAGGTTGGTTTATTACAATTTTTTTCATAACATAATAGATCAATTGTCTAGAAGTTGAGAGGAAGATTCTATCAACTGGTGATGTGAATGCAGGTATCAAGTGATGCAATATTGCCAAATTACTTTTGTGTTTAAAACAATTTTACACTTTCTAAGAGTTTGTATCTTCTGAAATTTGTGCTGGTAGTTTCAAAAAAAGAAGGAAAATATAATAAAAGATAATAAAAATTAGAACAGCTTCTACTGTTCTTGTTTAATGTACTAAGGATACTAATGGATTAATGTTAGACATAATGATTTTACATTTAGAAGATGACTTGCTGTAGTTTCAAAATCAGCCTTTCCTGTTAAGGTTGATCTGTTGTCAGTTTATTTAATCTGCACCATATAAAACAGCAGTAACAGTCAACAGGGTGTGGATTAGAATGTGGTAAGTGTGTTTCCCAAGAGCCTTGGAAAATACTGCCAAAGCCTGAAACTCAATACACATCTTAGAGCCTATAACAGTGCTTAGGCAATGAAGCCTTCAGTATTATTCAGGAGATCTGATACTCAATTTTGTGTGTTTGGTTTTTGGTATATCAATGTTTTGTGCATAATTAGTAAACTAACTCCTTTCAGTTCTAAATTCTGCTTATTTGCTCCATTCACTTTAGGCTATTTTCTGAGAACCACATTTTAGTAGCTATCGAGCTGGGTAGGGAGTTAAGTTTATGGCAGCTTTCATGAAACAACTTCCCTTCAAAGCCTGTGGTAACACTGTTGATTGTCCTAAATGGCATTTGCCTCCTTTGGCCAGTCTGTCTTCTTTTGCAGATATAACATAAGATGCAGGACAGAAAAAGAAGATAGATTTATGTAATGTACACCTAGAAATATTTCCACCTGGAGAGCATGGGGCTTCTCCTAACCCCCAGAGTCAAGACTGTTACTTCAGTACCCCCCCTGTGTCACCACTCTTTTCACCTGAGCCTCTTGCTGTAATGTTAGCACTGACATTTTTATGGTCCATTCCCTTCTCCACAGAGGGATGAATGGGAATCCATAGCAAGCCCTTTCTCAGCTAAATGGATTTCATCAAACAGTATAAATTTACTCATAAATGAATGTTTCATGGAAACTGTTTGGGTTTCAGGAAACTTGGATCAAAACGCCAGGTTTCTGGACAAAATGCTGTGTACCAGCTGTCTTGCTTGTGCTACTGGAAACCTTCCGGTGGCCTAATGTTCTTGTTCCAAGGAGCCTCACAACCAGGGATCATGATCTTGTCTTCATACTGAATACTCTGAGAGTCTCAGCTCAGTGATGACTCTGAGGACTTCTAGGCTGTTCTTACCACAACATGGGAAAGGAGCTAAAAAGTTCCTTATGTCCAAATGTCCTGAGTTTCTCCTAGTATAGAGCAGCATAGGGAATCCCTGGAGATGGACAAACTCTTTTCCCCCACATTAAAAGAAATAAATTCAGAATGAATGTTTTTCCACATTAGAAAGTTACTTTTAAGAATGTTTTGTGTCCGCAGGAATCTTTGAAATGTCAAACTTTCATACTCAGCTGGAATTAAGACTTGGGAGAGTTTTAAGTACTAGTGGGTATGGTTCTTGAGAAATAACACATTCTCAGCACTGAGACATGATAATCTCTGCTTTTCACAGACTGTTGTCTTGTCTGGAACATCCCACTCCTCAATGCTTATTTATAAGGGCCCACACTAAATAACAGCCACCTTTCAGCTTCCATGAAACAAATTATCTTTTTACAGCTGGGAAACTGAGGCCCAAGAGGAATGTTGTTTGCAAAGTTATGGCTTCAGAAAGCTTACTGAAAAGCTTGGCAGTATCTTGATCTGATCTCACTCACAATGCCTTCCACTTACTCTTCCACCCACACTCCAAAAAAGAAAGACTCCTCCCTCTCTCTAAGGAATAATGTGGGTAAAAGTTGTAAACAAAATGCTCTACCTTGTACTCTTTTCCTTCTTCTTCCATAACTAATCTCTGGAGCCTTTTAGTGGCTCCATATTCCCATCACTTAAGTCCTGGGCACATGGAAAACCTCTCACTGTTCTAAGGGGGAAAAGATGGGAGGAAATTGCAACTACATTCTCCCTGTTAGAATGAAGAAACTCTGCCTTTGACCAAGATCTTTTTACCTTCTTTCCAATTCTGGATTATGTTTTCCTGGGAAACTTGTCTTTGAGTGCAACTGGCAGCAGTTTTTGCCTTTTGGTTCCTTGCCAAAGGGTGAGTCTCTGCATACAGCCATGCCCTCAGACCTCAGGGTCTAACTGAGCCTGTGCTAAGCTAATGCCTTGTGCCCTCCTGCATCCAGCTCTGTGGCATTGATACGCAGTCAGGTTAAGAAAGGTGAGAGTATAGTTCTGTAACACAAGCAGAGCATTTAATTATGGGGTTCTTTTGTCTTTTTATTGTATTCATAAAAATGTTCGAGTGAAGGTACAATAAAAAAGAAGAGTGGCTTTATTAAAAGAGAAGAAACAAGTTTGTAAAGCTGTTCCAAAATCTTCCTAAGATTCATCAAATGACCTGAAGGCAGAGGATTAGAATAAATGTGAAAATAGCTGAAATTCAGAGCTACTTATAAGATACAGAGAGAAAAGTATTTCTATGCATTAAAAGAATAACATGTCCATTTTCTTTGCTGGAAAATGTGCTGTGGTTTGGTGTTCAGATAGTACCTGATCTGGACCAGGTATTGGGTGATGCAGTGGTTTGAAGCAGAGACCTGAGCAAAGTGTAACACATGAGCTGGGGCTCCATGGAGATTCTGTGACAATAAGACACCTCTGAGTCACTTCTCTTTGGCTGATCCCGAATGGGGGTGGGATAAGAATTTTCCTTCTGAGTTAAGTTACAGCAATGACTAAAATGCCTTTCCTTCATCATCCTGTAGATGTGCAGGCTACCTGGCTACTTCAGACAGCGAGGAGCCGGGACTCTCTCCGTCCTCCCCCACATGGAGATTAGCCATTGGGTGGTGGAACCGTTGGAAGAACTGGCTTTCTTTTTCTGTGTGTTGATTTCCATACTGAAAGAGGCAGAAATCATAGGACTCATTGCTTCGGGTTCTGGTGCTCGGGTGTTGAACGTGCTGTGAGTTGTAATAGAAGCATATGCAACTGCTCTTGCTAATGTGGAGCTGTTGGTACCTACCAGCAGAGCTCATGTCAGAGGTTTCCCCTCAGTGTGTACGCTAATAGGATCTCCCTCCTTTAGCTTGCTGTTTGTTTTCATGAAACTTGTAGGAATTTTTCTGTTTAATTGCTGTTGCTGTGCCAGGTTTAATTAACATTGACTACTGGGTGTCCAAGTTATTAGGGGGAGAAAATGGTGGCAGTGATGGACAGGCACGCAAACATTTGCATAGGGTGATCACACAAGTCTTGTTTTCTTGTGTGTTCTTTTTCCTTTTTCTAAAGCCAAAATGTTTCTGAATTTGGCATGAATTTCTGGAGAGTTGGCCTGAAACTTCAATTTCTTTGTCAAATCGACTATTAAAAGATTTTCTTCCAGTTCCATCCAGTAGCCTTGGTTACTTCTCAGCGTAGGCTGGTAAACAGTTTGGTGAAGAGTGGGTCTTTTTTATTCCACCACCAAGACTCACAGCTCATGTTATAGTGTAATTCAAAGAGCCTTTCATATCTCAGAATGGAGCCAAAGGTACCAAGACAGCAGGTATCCTAGGAGAAGACTAAGTGTCAACTTCTGTGCCTCCTGCAATTTTTAAAAATATTATTATTATTTTATTTAATCTGAATAGGCATACAGTTGGACAGGACGGCAAGGAAATAGGACAAAGAATTTGTTGAATTAAAAAAGTCTACATCAAGATCACAAATGTATAGTGAAAACAAGATCCTCCTTTGTTCTTTCTTATAATATGTGAACTTGATGATATTAAATAGAATAAATTTAATGGATTTAGTGGATCCAATAAAAGGAAATACTACTTTTATTCAGTGTCTGGCAAGTCTGTTTAATGGATTGTCAAGGAAGGTTACCAGGATTAATACTGTAGCTGGATAGTTTAAAAGGGCTGAATAATTTTATGACCAATAACACTTCTAACTCCTTAAGCTATGTGAAATCTCATGCTTCAAAAAGTACGTTGATAGCAAACCACTCTTCACCACTCTTTTCTTCCACTACATCAATGGCTAGATTTTGGCTTCAAGGTGCTTTCTACAGTAAAGCACTAACTAAAGGCAGGATTATAGGATGAATTACTAAAAGCAACTTGGTAGTTCCATAGTTCCTGTATATCGCATGCACAAGAGTTTAGTTCGAGAGATTGTGAATTCTGTCCTACATGTAATAATAACAGAAGGATAAAAAGTTTTTTTTTTTTTTTAAATTCAGACACTTTAACATTGTTAGTTTCAGCTTCAGTGTTGTATCAAGGTCTGTAAAGGGTCCAAGTAAGTTTCTCACCTGTAAAATATATGCAGTCCTCTTTTGGACTACAATGGCAATTTCATCTTGCCCCAAGACTTCCAGTTCTCCAAGACATGATTTGTAGCCTTATTTGACATGAAATAAAAATGGAAGTCTTTTGTAATGCTTCTCACACATCCACTTTCAGATTAATTCAGGAAGAGAAATGCACTTTACCAGGTTTCTCATTTTTATCAACTTCTAAAAAGTTTCAGTTCATCTTAAGACTTCCACTTCAGTCAATATTAAGTCACTTCTTCTTATGCAGTCTTAGGTGTACCAGACATCTAAATTCTTCATGTCTTTTAAATGCATGGCATTTGGTTTTGCTATTTTAATATTGTCATTGGGGTTCTCATGTCCAGCCATGAAGGAATGTGGTTGTATTTCCTGCAGTAGAAGTCTTGAAAAACGGCATTCTAATCCTAAGATTGTGGGGTTTGTATTATTAATTTGAATCTTCTTTTTTGGAGGGGGCAGTTACTATGGGGGGAACAGCATATAACTGTAATCTGTACAATTAGGATACTATTCATTGCTACTTGCATTTGCCTCCTTCTCTCCTCCCCATATAAACCAATCTAGAGCTGAGACAAAAATAAAATGAGAAGAATCTGAGAAGATGCAGAGATCTTTCAAGGTGTCTCAGGATGGAGTAAAGGGAGGTTGCTTTCACTGTGTAACCTGTTGAATTGTCCAAGTTCCGGGCCAGATGGGATTCATGGCAAATGAAGATGAGGAAGACACATGCCAAGGAGAGTAAAACCTCTGACAGTAGAATAACTCAACAGCTATTCTAGACCCACTGTAGTCATATGTTATTATGACTTTCACAGAAGTGTTCCTTTGCCTACACGTGTCTCTGACCTTTCTTTTCTGTACCAAGTGCTTGAGAGAGAAGTAAATTGTCTGTTGTTTTGTGCAACCCACTGATTACACCCTTCAAAATTGTTCCATTTGTAAAAGATTTACCATCAGTGTGCAGTATTGTTACATCAGATATGACCAGAAATGGCTGCATTCTATTGCAGTCAGCTGAGACGCAAAGTTACCTGTGATTTTCAATAAGTAATGTCAATTTCTGGAGGTTTGTAGGATCTTATTTTTCATGAAATTCACATAATTTTTATATTTTTTACTGCTTGTGTCTCTAGGACTTTTCAAATTGCTGTAGCAGGTTTTGATTAGATATCTAAAAATACAGAAATTGCTTTGTTGCAATCAATTACTCTCTGGTTTAAAAGTGCAGACAGTTGGGGACAAAAAACAAAATATGACTTTGACATGGTTGGCTTTCAACACAAATAGAAAGTAGTCACAGCAACCGACTTTGGAGTAGTTCATAATATTATGAAGTATTCATTCTAAGAGGTTGGATGGGTTTGTGGCCACGGTGTTAACTGAGAAAAGGGTAACTTTGGAATGGGTTGGACTCATAATTAGCTCAGCTGCATTGGTTTTCCTGAGGTGGGTGAAGCGTCATGCCAAGGAATCTAATCTTCTGTAAGGTACGCCAAGACTTCTTAGATGGGGGGCAGAATTTCACTTTGTTACAGTTTCATAGGAAATTCAGTGAGCATTGCTTTTTTCAGGAATAATTTAGGTTTCACGTCCAGAAGGATTTCTACTGTGTTTGTAAAAAGGCAATATAACATGAAGTAAAAAAAAAAACCACAAGGGTGCTATAGCAATATATAGGACTTTTCTTTGACATTTATCACTGCTCAAATCTGATGATCTGGACTGTTCAGTGCTAGTGACACCCATAAAACCTGATGGTCTGTTGGTCTAATTCTATCTGATTCTACCTCTTTCCCACCCCGCTTGTCAAGGAGCACCTGCATGCCAAGCAGTGCACGTGTGCGAGCTGACATGCTGCAGCAGCACTCTTGGGAGAAGCTGCCATTTTGGTTCCAATGTATGAGTGTAGTAAGTAACATTCTTTGTTGCTCCCTTAAAGAGATGACAGTGTTTTAAATAATAAAATGACAATGGAAAGACTAGAGGGAAGAGCTGTCACAGCCTAATTGAATGTTTGTTATGCTGCTTATACCATTATCGTAAAACTCTTTATCATGTGTCTGTAAATGTGCAAATTAAAAACCCAGAGGTAATTTTTTATTTTATCTGCATGTAAAAAGATTGTGAAATTATCATCTCTTTCATAGTTAAATAACTTTAACCTGTATGGTGACCTTTGAATATGCAAATAACAGAGCTTTGTTGGATGGAATACATTTTGTTAATTGTAGAATGATAAGTGGAGAAAATCTGAAGAAAACAGGAATTCATTTTGAAGTAATCATAGTGGAAGGTTTATGTGATAAGGAAAAAGGAAACATTTTATATTTATGTGCAGGCTAAGAAAAATGATTGTCTACTGCTGTTCAAATCTGTGACTCTGCAGCTGTAATCAAAACCAGCAGGAGAATTTCTAACTTACATCACCAGCAGCAAACTTGGTGAATACATAATGCATGCCCAGAGACTTAAAGAATTTCAATAGGGTCTTAGGTAACAGGGCTTTTTCTTTCTTTTTGTTCTCAGTTTGTAAGAAAGACGTTTGAAAAAACTTAATGCTGTGACCATGAAACTGAGTAATAATTAAACATTTTTCTGCAGGTCAGAATGATCATTTTCACATAAAGAGGAGAGAGAATGTAATGAACACGAGGAGAGAATTAGTTGCTCTTAGGCATAGTACAAGTTGGTTTTGAACAGATCTGTCTAGTCTCTTGTCAAGACAGGCATGCTGACTTGCGACTTTGCTGTCTCCAGGCTTGCTCACCTCTCTGTGCGTGTGTGCACATGAACATTTTAAGCGACGGTGTCTTGATTTGGTGATCTCTGGAACGAAGTGGGTTTGTATTTCACTTTATACCTGGGACCTGACCAGAGACTTCAGTTTACCTCTCCAGAGGTCTATAGTGGGAGTCATACACTGCTATATTGTTCTAGCTATTTTGGAGTGCTCCCACATACCATTACACTCCTAGACGCAGCAAAGTTTAAGCAAATTTCATCACTGATCTCAAGGGGAACAGTTGCAAACTCCCAATGTCATTTATAGCTGACTTCCAAGAAAAGGTTTGGAAAGAGCTGGTAATAATGCCTGCATAATACAAAGCTTTACTCAAGGGATACTTGCTCGAAGGTATGGTTAATAGTTAAGGTAGAGGAAGTCTGTGTTCTTGGCCCATTTACTGTTGGTAGACCGTTCACTGGCAGAGTTAAGATTCATGACTAGGCATAGCAGACTTCTGTATTACTGTAATAATGGTGAAAAGGTTTGGAAAGAGCTGGTAATAATGCCTGCATAATACAAAGCTTTACTCAAGGGATACTTGCTCGAAGGTATGGTTAATAGTTAAGGTAGAGGAAGTCTGTGTTCTTGGCCCATTTACTGTTGGTAGACCGTTCACTGGCAGAGTTAAGATTCATGACTAGGCATAGCAGACTTCTGTATTACTGTAATAATGGTGCGTTTTCGGCAGCTTGAGCTCTGTTGGATTATATATAAGAAGGAATGACAGAATCAAATTCAAAATGTAAATCTGGGTGAATTCTATTAATGTGTTTTTATAGGCATTTACTTATTTTCATAATTTCCATATTAACAAATGTAAATTACAGTCAAGTCTGTCTTTCATCTCTCATTTTCTTCTCAGAGTATCTTTATTCTCCATTAAGCTATACCGTGACCAATTCAGAGTTGTTGCTTTGAGGCTGCATAGTTTGTTTTGCAATTCCGCTCTGGAAAATCAGAAGATAAAACCCTTTTCTTTTGTCTCATTGGATCCTGCAAAACTGACTCTTTCTCACAGTAGATCTTTCTGATTACTGCTTACTCTGTGAGTTTTGACAGGAAGTTAGACAGACTTGGAATTAAGATTCCAAGGGGCTGCAAGCATGCTATGTTTTGACTACTGCATATGAATATTTTTAAAGGCTGCAAACTATGCTGTCAGTCAGAAATACATCATATGAGCAAAATGTAGTTTCTCTGGCTAAAGTGTGAAGGGCTTTATCAAGGGACATGGACATTTTTAAAAAGGAAAATCCCTAAAGACAGGGTTAGTCTAAGTGTCTCAGAAGAGCTGACAGTAATGTAAATAATTCTTGAGGATATTTTGCTGTAAATACTCTTTTATAACGTTCATATGCTCCATGCTGTAAAGAGAAACCTCTTAGGTTGTTATGTTCCAAGAAGTGCAATAAAGGTATATGAAAGTAGAGAAAATTGAATTCTAACACGTAGGCAAGTTATGGACCATTTGTTGAAATAGTCTCATATTTGTACCTATCCTGGTAATGTTTCTGCTCAGGGAGTGAGTGCAGAAACTTCAGCGCTGCCATCACACAAGTCACAGCAGTTGAATTTTCTATCATTTTCTCACAAACTCCTCCCTATGGGTTTTCATTCCAGAGTTCAGTACTTCTGTTGTTATCTGCTTTTTGTAGGCATCCATATCATAACAATATCATGAAGGACTTGGGGCAAATTCAAATGTAGGCCAGACTCTGTACCTTTCACTCATGGAGTGCAACTAGTTCTTGACATCAGTCTATAGCTGAAATCAATGGGAATTGCTTAGCTTACGTATTTCCTACTAAATTAAACCTGTTAGAAATTACAAAAGTATCAAGGCCTTCGGGTTCGCTGGCACAGAACGACATGTGATTACTCTTGGAAACTATCTGGGCCTCCACATGTGTAAGTACTGCTGGTTGGGGACAGCTCCTGGAACATCATGACTGTAACACATACCTTGGGGTTGTAGGGGCAAATACTGTTTTGCTTGGGTCAGAAACATAACAGGAACCACCCTATCTGTTTAACTGCATAGATGTTCACATTTGAGTGTCTGGAAGTGTTCAGGGGCATTACTTAATTTATTATTGCACTTCAGTGTAGCCATAGTGGGTCAAAGAACTTCAGTGAAGAAGTAGAATCCAGCTACTCATCCACTGCTTTATGCACTCCTGAGAGTACAAGCAGAGCTGTCTGGGCAAGAGCAAGCTGCAGGGGTATCGTGTTCTGAACTAGGATCCTGCACAGATCAGCCTCAGGAACCCTTAATGGAAATTTATTTGCTGTGCTGGAGAAAGCTTTGTTAGATAAGTACCTCTGTGTCTTATCTTTTATTTCAGCTTCCTTGGCAAAAAAGGTGATTGCAAAGATGGTTGTGGTGGTGTTTGTATTGCTGTTAATGGAAAAGAAATTCTGTGTGCTTTTATTCATTTCTGTGTTGCAAAGATAGAAGACTGCAAAAGTTGGAAACATGAGCAGCATAGTAACACATGCTTGGTACTGGGTTCTGGGGAGTGTGCATATGCCAAATACTCATTCATAGCCTCATACTGATAACAGACTTATCCCAACAGGAAAGTCAAAGCCTGCAGACTTCTGAATCTAAAAGATTTGAATTCACTGTTGGTATCTGCTGATTCCTAGACATGCAGAGGGAGACAGTCACCTGGACCAGAGTAGGAGTCTGTCCTAAGAATGTGTGAAAAACTCGGTTTCCTATAGCATCGACTTGCTTTGGGTTTCTACTAGCAATAGGAAGATATCTGAGGGAATCTACTTATTGCCATTCCTGGAATGGAGATGAGCTGGTGAAGAGAGAAATGCAAGGAACAACTTCCCACATATCTTCCTTCCTGTTCTCACTGTTCCCAAAGAATGCCAGACCTCATTTGATCATAGCTGATTTGGACAGTATTCTCATTCTTTGGACAGTATTCTCATCCATTGGGAAAAAAAAAAAAAAGGAATGCCTTCCTATGGGAAACCAGGGTAACTCTTCAAAGAAGCCACATTCCATCAGTGTGCTCATTTACCTTTTCACAATAGAAGAGGTAATTGTACCTCTGAAACTGTAATGTTTTTAATGTTTGCCATTATTAGGTATAAAAGTGTAGTCATATACTAACAACCCTTATGATAGAACTGAGAAGCAAACATATTCTTCTTAGGCAGAAAGGCTGCATTAAAAATGGGAATGGACTATTACAGGAACTTAATAGAAAAAAAAAAATCTTTTCCACCACCATATGGTTGTGATATAACACAAAACGTTTTCCTGCCAAGATATCACATTACAATGGCAGGCTGCCAGTAGCTTCTCTCTTCCTAGGAACTTAAGAAAAAAAAAATCTTTTCCACCACCATATGGTTGTGATATAACACAAAACGTTTTCCTGCCAAGATATCACATTACAATGGCAGGCTGCCAGTAGCTTCTCTCTTCCTCATTTAAAAAACAAAAATATCCAAAAAGAATTCTTTGGCTGAATCAGGCTGTTGCTTATAAACATATACTATTGGCTAGTACTCAATCTACATGCTCAGTTTCTCTAGAGAGTCAGTCCATTTCACTGTGTTTTATTCAGAAGAGTACTGGGAAATGGCTTATCCAGCTCAGATGCTCTAGGACATTTCTTTCTGTTCCTGGCCTTAGAAAAAAGAGGTCTTGCATAGCTGCAGTCATCTGTCCTGATTGCTAGTTCCTCCTTGAACAAATTTTGATGTTGGTGCAAAACTCAACCCATCTTAGTCATCTCTCTTTGCATCTATACTTATGAATGTGCAGCTTGAAGAGGTGTGAGGTCACTATTCTCCACTTTGGCAAGGTCCATTTGTTCACTACAGCTCAGACTAGGAAAAGCCTGCTGAACTAGGCCTTGTCTCTGGCATAAGAAAGATTTGTCACGGGATCTGTGGTTGCTTCCTAAGGCTACCTTATGTGATTAACACATGTGGCATCAAATTATACTTTCTGTGTGTTATAATGAGGAGACTGGGAACCTTCTTTCTTGTTTAATCCCTACCAGTAGAAAAAGCATAATTGTTTAATCACAGAGCCTAAGGTAGTCACTAATATCCCCAGCATCAAAGCACATGACAAGCTAGGGATACTGATTCCATATACGGCAGTGTCCCGCATTGATGCTGATGTGTGTTCAGGAAGCATTAGGCCTTTATAACCATTGATATCCATTCCTCTACCTGAACTATCTACCTCTAGGAAATGCATCTGGTAGCCTTCACCTGAAGTCTTTAATGAGGACATGGTTGTATATTGGGCCACACCTTCAGATGGTATAAACTATTACAGCTTTTTTGGCCTTTGCACAGACATCTCTGATTTTCTACTTCTGAACTGTATATATATCTAATAAGTAAACTGCCATTAGATGTAGTTACTTTGTGACCCGAAAGCACATTATCAGTACTCCAGGACATCTGACTTCATTATTGTTCTGTCTGTCTTTATCTACACCTTTGTTTCTGTGTAGTTCCCTGGAGATCATGGGAATATATCAAACCAAATAACTGTCCTTCAGGGGGCAAACAATATTTGCAAAATATTGAACAATTTGTCTTTTGGCAAAATAATTTCTTACTGTGTGTGCAAAGCTTGCTGAGCTTTCAGCTTTGCTGAGCATAGGAAAGGGTCCTATTTTCCTCGCTGTCCTCACTTCCTAGCCAGCTAGAACTGAGTGCAGCCCAGGTGGATGCTCATATTGCGCTACAAATAATTTTCCTCAGTTTCATCTGTGTTAGTATTAGTCACAGGTCATTTCATTTTGTGTGGACAGACTGATGTGATTAGCTACATTTAGCTTTATGTGTGTGCTGAATTGAGCTGCATTATGTTGCACGTTTTTTAGGTGCAAATGGTATGGTTGTTGATGTAATCTCATGTTCTAAATGAGATAAGTGTCTTATCATGAGACTTTTCTCCTTTTACTAATAACTACATTGCTTTTTATTTCAGTTCACTTAGGTGAAGATTGTCCACAGGTTCTTTTTCTCAGGCAACTGCTGTTGTTGGAAACCTTTGGAAAATAATTAATGTGTCATCTTAGATATTGCATGAATCTTTGACAGTCAGCTTTAACAAGTAAGGAATGATACATGGAATGATAGATGGAGATCCCCATGGTTGTCAGCTAACCTGAGGGTTGCCATTTTCTTGCTGTAAAGAATTTGAGGAAGGTGTAACCAGTGTGATTGTGTGTGAGCTGTAACAGGTCTGTCATCCTCCAGTACCAGAACTCTGGAAACCTCTGAAGTTGTTTCATCTCTGCAAACAGGCCACTCTACATTTGGAGGCTGCAGATTCTTTGCTCAATTTCTTCGTGCATGTGACTTTCAAGAAATGGATCTGTCACTTACTGAACTTAATCTAACGAAATCTCTTTGTCTTGCAATATACTGAACCAAGATTTAGCACTTGGTCTAACACCCCCAGTCTACAGTGTGACAGCTGGTGCTGTTATCATAGAAGCCCAAGTCTAGGGCTAGGCCCCCAGTGTTAAGTAAACTACAAGTGCAAAAAAAAAAGTGGTGGTGTTCCTTTTCCTGAGCATTATGGAAGCAATCTACCAATCTGTTACAAGCATGTCCGCATAAATGCTTGTCGAAGTGCTGTACACAATGATAACAACACCATCTCCATACCGGAGGATAGAACTTCATCTGCAGACCCAGGTGACAAAAGGGAGGGACCCTGGGGGAGAGCCTGGCAGCCAAACATGTGGGTCTCCTGGACCCCCTGGTTCATTGATAGAAGACTGGAAGATCCAGTGTGAAGCACAGCAGAGTGATGTTAAATAGAAAGATAATTATAAGATCAAACACTGTCAAAACCAGAGAAGTTGGAGGCTGAGAGGCACAACACCCTGTCCTTTATATAATTAATTACTGTCAGAAATGATCATCGATCTGCAGGGAGACTCATGTTTACCTGAATGTAAGGGGCTGCTCAATATGCTGTTGTAGCTGTAGGGCAGCATGAATAGGAAACTGGCCACTATTGGCTACGCTGGAACCATGGCCTGACAGACTGGGATGATTCTAGAAGAGCCTGACTGCACAGCTGTGTTTGTGCTCTTCATATCTGGCCTCTATTGTCTCCCTCCCACCGTGTCTGAAAACATGAATATAGACAAATGGAAAACTTGCTGAATCACTTGGTATTCAGGCAAGCTATGGAGCACTAAAGAAGTTTATATCTTGTAAAAATTGCCAAAGGAAAATGGATGCCTTAAGTGACTTTTTAAGTCACTTTAAAAAATTCTCCCAAGTCTCAGACCTGTCTCTAAAACAGTGATTTAATGCAATTTTTTTCTTCTTCTTCCCACAAGCCGACCTGACAGTGCTAGTTAATCATCCTTTTTCCGGCTATATTTTAATGCAGTCAGAGCCCAAAGTGGATGAGGCCAAAGGGGTCTGGACTGTCATTACAGTCTGGGATCCCAGTCCTCTTTGTTATTAAGGGAATACAGAAAAGTGGGGAAATCAATGGAAAACTGGCAGAGCTGCCCTCTTCTGTTTTGTACTTGGGGAAAGGGTCCATCTCCCTTTGGTCAGTCCTCCACTCTAGTTTCTCATCAGCGTCTCACAGTCTCTTGTTCCAGCTGCAAGCAGCTATTTTGGATAGACTTGTTCCACCCGAAAGAAAGGGTGGAACCCCGAAGAAAGGGATCCTTGCTGCTGCAGTTTGTCCTTCCTGGGAAACTTTCCAAGTGCAGGCAAATCTGGAGACCTTTCTGCTGTTTTATTCTATGTTGTGCACTGGACAGAGATATCCTTGGATAATCCTCCTGTCATATTGTGGGAGTCAGCAACAGAGAAAAGAGAGGTTCGAGTCAGTAATGATCCACTAAATACAAGCCTAATTGTTCAACAGTTAAGTACAGAAACAGTTTCCTGATGTGGCTCTTTCCAATTAGGTTATGATGTGACTTGTCATTCATCGGGCATAGGCAACACAGCTGAGTTAATGCACCAACACACTGTGCCTCTCTTTCCCCTGCCTCTGCTTCTTAGTTTTCTGCTGAACTAGTAAATTGAATCAAGGAGCTGCTAACTGCAATCAGGTGAGCCCCAGGAGCACCAAGGAGGGAAGGGAGCGGCTTAGTGAATGGGCAGTTGGGAGGGTGAAAATGCCTGTTGCAAGCAAGGAATTAGATTAGTTCAAATGCTTATGTGTCTGTATTCTTGGTTTGTCAGATGTGAAATGGACTGTCCTGACATGGTAAGAACATTTTTTGTCCTCCTGTTTTGAAAATGAAGTTGCGAATTCAGAAGCTGGTTATTTTGTAAAGTTTTCCTATGTCTTTGGTCAAGGTAGACTCAGAAACAGAAGGGATGGAGATGTTAATAATAACATATATAGTCCCATAGTGAGAAGAAAGGAAAGACAAAGAAGTAGTTCACCATCTGCTAAGTTGGCTGCTTCAGGAGGGTTCATTCATATCTTGAATGCAGTAGAGAGGAAGGTAACCCCTTCTAATGGGACTTTGTCCTGCTTGAGTCTGTCCTGAAGGATTATCCGCAGATTTTACATTTACAGGACAGTTGAAAGCCAGGGTATGATTAGTAGAGCTAGTGAATCCTACCTGTCTTTTGCAACGTTGAAGGCGCGTGGTGTGAAGAGGTGTATGTTACCCCATGGTTGTGCAAAATTGTGCTGAAGTTGTTACAGGAAGTATTCAATTATGGTAACCCCAGGGTTAACTAAGCCCTCTGCCTGCCCCAGAGTAAGATGCAAATGCATGCCCTGTTTCTAACTGTCCAAGTACCATTCTTTTCTTCCTGCTTCCCTCCCAATGCCTGTGGCCTTGTTCTAATAGCTGCGTGTGTATAAGCAAAGTGCTTCCAAATGCCATCTAGTCATCACCTGGAAAGTTACTAAGCATTTGAAAAAGACATGGTCTCTCACTGTGACCTTGAAATGTGCAGATAGAGGGATTGGCTATATGTTCTTGTACGTTGCCGAGTCAAACGTCCCTGTGGTGTTGTCCCTTCTCCCACATCCCACGTGACTATTCGCTTCTCCTAACAAAGCAGTATATCCATTCACAGTAACACTGGCTTCCACCAGGACAAGGGCGCCTGTGCAGCATTTTCAGTTGTTCTCCTTTAATCAGTTCCCAACTGCTGTGAGATCCAGTGGGAAGGCAGTGATGCTTGGGCTCTACTCGCTTTTATTTTCAGTTTTTGTGTAGCTTGAGGTCCATCTTTCAGAAATGACTGTAGGTAATAAGGGACCCTTGTCCGTGAGGCTCCTTGGAACAAGGCTGTGTAGGAGCAAGGGGATGAGAGTAACCTCTCAGGACACAGAAGGAAGGTAGAATGAAGAGAATTAACTTCCCTTGCTGCCACTATGACTCGGTAAAGGACTTTTTTTTTCTTTTTCATTTTCTTCTTTTTTTCTCTCCTTTTTTTTTAAACATTTGTAGAGGGTAAGATCCTACTTTCCATTAAACTGTTTAGCAGTGACTCATTCTAGAATAAATCCTTTCATGCTCTAATTCGAGTATAATGTTTAATGTTGTCTTTGCTGCTGCTTAGACCTATGATCTGGCAAGGTGCTTATAATAGCTGTTTTGCTAAATCTTCCACCACACTGTGAAAGTGTGGGTTATGTGTTGTGGGGTTGAGTAGTTTTGTTTGTTTGTTTTCTTGAGCGTGCGAGGGCAGCATAAATCTGAGGTAAGGAAGTAGTGCAAGCAACAAACAATTGTTATTGATGACAGTAAAATAACCAGCAAAGAGCCTGAAGTCTATAAATAGGACATTACACAATAGACATTAGATAATGGGAGGCTAGGGAGTGCAAAATACTGAAAATGGAGAGATCGTGGTATTTCATAACTCACAGGATATGTTTTATGATCTGTCTTGGATATGCTACCTTGGAGATCCAAGAGTGGCTGACATGCTTCAGACCTTTTCTTTTAAGACCTAACCATTCTACGGGACAAATGATGCTTTTTCTACTTCCAGGGTAATTTCTAGTTCCTAGTGGGCACCTGTTCTCTCAGCGCAGCACAACCAAGCATGTTGCTCTTCTAACAAGGTTTGGTTTTCATGTGATGTGAATAGTTGGTGCTATTGCACATCTGTTGAGACCACAGGGACAGGCTCTTTAAATTGGAAAATGGGAATTTGCTGAAGTTCATTATTGGAAACACTTTCACAGAAAAGCCACTTTGAGAACTGGCTTAGATGCATAGTCAGTTCCTGTTGTGTTTCCTTACAGGCCACACTTTCTTCATTTTCAGTGCTTTAAAGAGAACCTTGGCTGCAGAGCTAGCTAAAAGGACAACTTGCTATGAGAAAGTTCTGCCCAGGATGAGTTGTATGGAGGTAGACACAGAAATGTCTGGTGCAAATTAAAACATGGTCAGCTGAAGATTTCTTAAAGGAGGTATGAGACTTGCTCAGTTCACTTGATTCAAACTAAGAGGCTTGATGTAAGCTATTCCATCTACAGAAATAGACCTTTAAAACACAAGTGTACTGCCTTAAAGCTTTTCTGGAAGAAAGAGTTCTGTTAAGGAAACAATGTTGTAAAAATCTTCCCTTCTCTGTTCTTGTTCATTTTGAAAGGATATTATTTCTTATATCCAGCTGATGAAGTGAAAGACTAAGTTCTGAACTACGTTACTGGTAACTGTGTTACATGGTATTTTCTGAGGTATTGCTCTGTGGTGTTAAGGACCCCAGTAAACCTCCAAGAGGTGAGAATAAAGTCTTTTCCAAGTCTGGTTTTATGATGTTGACTCTCTGGGCCAGTCTACTTCTTGTGTTTCATTCCCTCTTTCTGCAGTGGAAAAAATTAATGTAGCTGGTCTCTTTTAATAAGGAAATGGACTTGAGATCATCTGATAGGAGTACTGTTGCGGTAACACACTTGGGGAGTTTAAACAGGCTCTTTATTTTCTCCCTTCTTGTCCAATTGTGAGTCCTTTCGAAAATCCTAGAAAACTGTATCCAGACAGACTCAGTCTTAATTTCAAGGGGCTAAAGGTTGGCTATCGTGGTACATAGGCCACAGGCAGAGTGTGCAGGTTGAGTGTCTTCTCCAGGAGCAGCCCAGCCTCTTAGTCTGCTCCTTCATAATGGTGTGCGTAGGGTAAGCTCGCTAGACAGCCATTCTATTTTAAGAGTTTTTCCTTTGTGCAATGTTAGAGCTTTGGTTTTGTTTGCATGTTTACACATTACCTCAGCTTTCGCTTGGACTGTGATATACAACTAGCATTTAACTTTGCAGCCTTCAAAAGATTTGCCTAAGTGTATCGTCTTTTGATATAAGGTCTGTCTTTCTTTCGCCCTTCTCAAATTTCAAAGGGATTGTCCCACTTCAAAGATCTCTTTTGAACATGCATACTTATTGTGGGTTATACTTATCGCTTCTTTTAATTATTTTCTTCCTGTGAGGTTTTTGCGGCCATGTCTTTGCTACTACAGTGAGGTCCAAGAGCCTTCTTATGTAGGAATTAGTGTTTCTTTATAATGTAACTTCAGATTCAGTATTTTATGAGTGAAAATACAAAATTGTATCTTAATCCTGTGGAGAAGAATGCAATACCTTTAGTCATATTAGCTTTCAGTTCTCAGCACTGATCATTTGAATAAAGGCATTGAAATCTGAACCTCAGTTAGGTGCATATATTTGTCAGAAGTGAACACACTTGTAATTTTGCCACGTGTTATTCATATATGGATTCTACGAGTTGTTAATGGAGGTTTTAAAAGGTCCTTAGGCCCCTGCATTTGTGCATGCCTGTTTCTCTCATCTAAAGTTGCCCGATTGCTAATTTACCTAGGCTTGTCTCCTGACCATCTCTTTGACAGGTTTGTGCTATAATCGTTGGTCCATCTTCAGCAGTTGTGGTGAGTCTTAATTTGTCGCTGTATGCAGCCATGATATCTCTGCCTTGTCAGACATCTCTAAGGGAACTGCCTGCCTCTGTAGTGTTTAGGTTTCTCCTCAGCATTTGTCCCTTCCCATTTGTTCTAATACCTGAAAAATTATAATATTTTGAAAAGACATGTAGGGAAAAAAATAAATACTGCAAAATATAATGTGATGGAATTGGGATAAAGATTTTGTAGGAGGCATATGTACTTTCTCTGTGTATTTCATAAAGATGATTATGATCAATTATTTTCAAACCTTTAAAAGAACCTTGCACTTTTATTGTAGTATTCTGTATCTTGAGAGTGAAGTTTTATCCTTGTTCTCTGTAGGTGTCAGCAGTCCCTACAGGGTTATAGAGTACTGTGCTGTAAGGGAATACATCCATTGTAATCAGTCCTGGCTACTGCAGAGTGTATTGCTATCCTTTGAAATCAATATTAGTACGAACTGATGGTGGTATAAGAGAGACTAGACTCCAGCCCCATCAGTTTAAACTTTGAGGAAGAAAATCAAAGGGAAATACAGTAGTGAAATCTTAGTTTCATTATATCTGATTTCAAGCTAAAGACCTGCAAAATCACTGCTTGATTTGTTTGAATGTTTGTGGATTGCTCTAACCTGGCATCTATTAGTCATTTAAGAATTTCCAAGCAGTCTTTTATAATCATCTTTATCTTTTGACTCAGTTTATTCTTCTCGCCTTTCTCAAGCCTACACACTGCACTGCAACACTGTAAAAGGTGCAAAAATTTACATAACAGTGATAAGTGTATTTGTCCTTCTAGAACATACTCTACTGCAGCACAAGTACCTTGTAGTGTAGAAATTGCCATAGTAACTACTCATTTCTTATTGATTAGATGGATAAAAATTCTCATAATATACAAGCAGAGTAACTTGCTGGCATATGGCTTCAGGCTACCCCTGTGGCAACTCTTATGCATTCTCTCCTTTTTCTGCATGTAAGAGGTTTTTTTAATAAATTAGTATTCCTTGGATTAGGCCACAAAACAGTCTTTTCTTTTCTGCCACAATGGAGCTTAAATTTAAAGTTAAACTTGATATGCAGCTCACAAGGCAGAATATTAACTCATATTGGTTTGTTACTGGATCAGGACAACTAGATTTCACCTCAACGTGAAATCTGGAAGGAGAAAGGGGAAAGAAAGAAGAAAGAGTTCTCCCCTTCCCTCTCACTCAGGGAGAAGGCTAACCACTTCGCAGAGCTGACCTCTAATAAGTAAAAGGATATTCTAGTTTGGCTGTTGAGATAAATCTCTTTGGAAGGTGCTTCTTAAAACATTAGCATTGGTTGCATGAGAAAATGAGTCCTGTTTTTATGTTTCTCTAGTAATACTATAGACATAGTAATGATCTTCAGCAGTGGCATTGTGAATGCTTACTGAAAGCAGGATTTAGGCCTACAGAGAGTTATAGTGTCTGACAGCTGTCTTGGTTCATGTACGTCGGTTGCTGAACATACTATTGTCTCTTGCAATCCTGAAAGATGCTCCAACAAGGCTTCTACCAAGCTTGTTGTGAAAGACAAGCTTTTTGTGAATTCTATCAAGGGACTGAAATTGTGAAGCGCTTAGGCAGGATGCCGGGTAAAATTAAGCCCAACACATTCCTCAAATGTGAAACATCAGTTTATTCAGAATAACATAAAATGAAAGAACAGCAACACTCAAATAGTTTTTACACTGTAAATCTGTTCTAAAGCTATTCTGGAGTCTTCTGTGAGGCCTAGGTGTTAGCTATGATTATATCCATTTTGTATGATTATTCCAGGATGCTATTAGCTCACATATATTAGGAGACCGAAGATTTTGGAGCAATTTTCAGTTCAGATCTTCAGAGCTGCTGTTACAGATGATACCCACGCAGGCCTGCTTTACTCGGCTTGGAAGCCTTTCCCACCTCCCAAAATTAAAAATGCTGGGTTAGGGCATCACTTTTACATTGTACCACCCTTCAGCTTCCTTATTTTTTACCTACAGTCTGACAGCCTCATTTCAAACTTTGTATGACCTCAAGATTGTTTGAAGGAGATATTAATCCATAGGCCTACAGGAAATGGTGCTGCTGTTTCAATAAGCTAGTCCTTCACAGAAAGACTGCTCCGGAAAACATTCTTTTCTCTGTAGTAGGCTACAAACAAATGGAGGAAGCTCTCTGGCAGATGTAGATACCTTCCGTCTTTAACAGGAAGAAATAGGCTTGGCTCTTCTTAATCTTTGATTGGCCTGAATTTTTTGTGTGCTTTTGTGAAGACTTTTACAGGCAGCACTGGGAAGTTCAGTGTTTAGTGTCTTTTGTCTGCGTACTGAGATCTGGACAGTGGGCCCAGAAAGCAGCCAGAAATGTAGATGGGGAAAGAACAGCAGTATGTAGAGGATGAGGTAAGAGTTTAGGTGGATAAATTAAGTTTTTTATATTGTTGCATTACTTTCCCTCCCACCCCTTTAACCCAATCTAAAAGGAAAAGACAGGACCCAAATGAGCCCAAATTAGGTAAAGTTTGCATAGAGCTTTTTAGGGTCACCTGCAAGACAGACTCAGGACCACTGGAATTCCTGTATTAGCAGCTCGCTGGAGATCATTGGAGTAGAGCTGGCTGATGAGAACCCTTCCCATGCTGCCTCTGAAGGGCCAGGGAAGGTTTTCAGAACACAGCTCGTGTGGTTTTCTCGGTCATTAGTATCTATTCCATTAGGGGTCTGTATCGCTGTATTTCCCTGCTGGTGCAGTGACCAATCTTGGGCAAACATCTCTGCTACTTCTGCCATCGTGACCCCTTTTTATTGCCTCACCATTAGAGATTAGGAATAATTTGTTTTCCTTCCTCTTGCAAGGAAGGAAAAGCTTCCTACAACAGCATGGCAAAAGATGGAGAATTGAACCCAAAGACCAGAGGGCCAAAGAGTCCTCAACCTGGTGATTTCAAGGCTTGCCTATTTTCTATTTTAATGTTCTTTTTCAAAAACTTTATCTTTGGGGGGGAATAATGATTGGGTAGACTTCATTCAACTGAGGAAACCTGCATGGAGACACAGAACCAGCGGACCAGCCTTGTGCAGTTTTAGATGCTAGTGTTCTGTTTTAATGTTCTTTTTCAAAAACTTTATATTTGGGGGGAAATAATGATTGGGTACACTTCATTCAACTGAGGAAACCTGCATGGAAAGAATATATTCCAGGGAACTTACAAAACTCTTTTTTAATCAGTATACTGTTCAGAGAGTGTCATATGCTTAGTATTTAGAGCCCTAAGCTTTAAGATATTTGTAATGTTCAGGTATTTCTGTAAGTGTTTTACAGACATCTGCAGAGTGTTTTCATCAGCAATCTCACACACATAACAAAAATAAAAGCTGTATGCATTAGGCATTGCCAGGTGTGTATGGGTATCTAAATGCATATATGTATTTGTGTGCGTCTGTAAAATGCATCCTGTGTGCGATATTAAACACATCTCTGGGATTACGCTGTGACTTGCATATTTAGAGGCAAAGGTTCTGAATAAAGAAGAACCTACCCAGTATAGAGTGGAATTTACTGCAGTTGCTGTGGGTTTTCAAAGTAATGGCTGCAGTCAGAATCTGGCCTAAGTAATTAACTTATGAAGGATGGAAAGGAAAAGCAGCATGTGGAAGATGTAATTAATGGGAACGTATAACAGTCAGCTCTCACATAATAAATTGGCAGCTATGCCTGAGGTAACTGCCTTTTATTTGCAAAATACAGTTGGAATTTTTTAAAAGTAATTGCACATTTTCTTCCATTTCCACATGGTCCCAGAGAACATAGTACAGTACAAATACCAACAGAAACGCAATAAAATCATGGTTGTTGGGGTTGTTGTTGGTTTGGGGTTTTTTTAAGGCTTAGGGCTATGATCTTATTTGAGCCAATGTCCAAAGGAAAGGAGGAATATACTTTAGCTCAGGAAAAGACAAGTGGTAAAACATCTTAGTGAGACTTAATATGGAATAATCTAAAAGGACAAGGCAGGAACAACCAGAATAAATGACAGTAAATGGCTAGATATCTATTTGCAGAAGAGATTTAGTAATGTAATTCTCCTGATCCAAGTAAATAATGGTTAAGATAAATGTTCTGAAATCCTTCCACTTTGAAGGCTTGTATTTTCCCCATCTGAAAGTTTATTGCAGGTTTTCATGAATAGCAAGCATGACATCAGTTGTTCTCTAGATAGGCCACAGATGCTGGCAGTTCTTCAAGAAAATGCATTTTACCAAAGCTCTGGAAGGCTGCAGGATGACACAATGGCTCCCCGCACCCAGCTGCTGATTCCGCTGACTCAAACAGCCTGCTGGAAAAACAGTGCAGTAGTCCTCCCTCTCAAAAAAATTTGCAAAAGCAAGGTGAAGAGGGCTTGCAACTGGGGTTTGCCTCTGTGACCAAACGTACAAGCTCCTAGACTTCTTAATTGCCATTTCCAGGCTTCTCAGTGAAGTAGAGGGAACTGCAATTCATTCCTGCTGCTGCCTGGCATATGTGATTCCCCTCTGCACACAGGTGGGGAGGTAGACTACCACCATTTAAGTGTTTTGTTTGTCTGTTTGGGTTTTCTCTTGTTTTTAAGTAATGTTTGTTGTCACCCCTGATAGTGGGGAGGAAAAGGGAAGTCCAAATCTATTCTATCGTAAGTGTGAGGGAGGATCTAGCCTATTTTTGTCTGTGAGTGAATGGGGATGTGATCTAGTAGAAAAAACCTAGCATTGGAGTGAGTTGTTCTCACAGTAAATCTGATTAGAAGCTTTACTGCTGTTTAAAATGGAACAGCTTAAAGACCAGGAAATACAGTTCTCTGTAAAATATTCCTGCTGTAACTAGTCTCTGTATTGCTGACCCCAGGGGATCTTGCATTTACTGCAGGCTGAGCCTCGTAGGCAGTTTGCTGCTAAACTAAGCCCTTTAAATAGACAGCAAGTTTAAAAAGTACGTCATGCAGGTTTTGTGCTGATGAATTTAGAATGATGTTCTAGCAAGCTCAGTACACTCTAAATTAATTAGCAAGGATCTTTTTAACAGGATAATTACTATATCAGCAAGTGGTAAACTCAAAATGAATGTGAGTAGTCCTGGCTTGCATCAACAAGGAAGAGATGTGTTGCAGTTCTACCAACTGATTCTAAATTCACCCTAGTGTGAAAGGCTTTGGACAGCACAGCTGGTCAGCAGCAGCACTCTAGCTTTTTTACTTCTAGACTTGAATTAAAATCCCAAATGAAGTTGCATTCCACTCTCCATATGTCTACCTCACAATGCCATGGCAAACGATGATTGGCTTTTTTTAATTTCTGCTGGAAAAAGGCCCAAAATAAGAAGAGCAGGAGGTGTTGCACATTATTACTACAGTATAAATGTTAGAAAGGGCTAGGACATATATGAGACTTCCTTCCTTCTATATGGCTGTGCAATTTCTTCCTTCATAATGGAAGGGCCTGATCCTGCATAGAACAGTAACAGCTCACAAATATAACCACAGCTTCATATGTTTGGGGGTTGGAATTTATAAATAGGTTAATCTTTCAAAAAATAAACATGTCATTGCTTATCAGGCTAAGCATATGACTGTTGCAGTGGTGGTAGAAACACTTTTATTCATTCCCTAGACTGGATTCTGCCTTTAGATAGCAGAGGCTTTAGAAAAGAAGGTTTAATTGGGAATTTTTAATAAGGGAAGTTACCTTAATTACGTCACTTTATATTTGCTAGATTTTTTTATATGCTTTTCTGCACTCTTAGAATGGATGCAGAAATTTGCAAAAGCACCTGCCATTTTCTGTCAGAATATAATTTTTAGGCAGACTTTCAAAAATCACTTATCTTACTTTCAGCTTCTATAAGCTAAGCCCAGCAAAGTCAATGGTCTTACACTGATATAAAGGGTGTTCTTGGGAGAAATTTGTCAGGCCCTATATTGTTCACTCCAAACGTCAAAGTAGTAAATGAATAATTATTAGCCATTTCTTAAAAATGGATCATGACACTCAACAGACCAGACAACCTCTCAAGTTATTTCATGGGACCTTCTGGTGCTTTATAAAATGTGAAGCTCAAGCCTGAATCCTTTTCTCTAGATTGTCCTGTCAAACTTGAGCAGTCCTGGGTTTGGGAACTCCTGATTACCCAAACCAGGATATATATACAGGCTGGGGGATGAAGGGATTGAGAGCAGCCCTGCCGAGAAGGACTTGGGGGTACTGGTGGATGAAAAGCTGGACAGGAGCCAGCAATGTGCGCTCACAGCCCAGAAGGCCAATCGTATCCTGGGCTGCATCAAAAGAAGCGTGGCCAGCAGGTCGAGGGAGGGGATTCTGCCCCTCTACTCCGCTCTGGTGAGACCCCACCCGGAGTACTGCGTCCAGCTCTGGAGCCCTCAGCATAAGAAAGAC
>NW_008794452.1:1214864-1241537 GCF_000699145.1 Aptenodytes forsteri
TGCCCACGGCAGGGGGGTTGGACTAGATGACCTTTAGAGGTCACTTCCAACCCAAACTATTCTATGATTCTTTCTAGTTAGATTGTATGCCTGAGTCAGGCCACTTTTAAAAAATCATATAAAATGGAGACATTTAAAAAACTTGTCTCAACTGTAAGCACAGTGAAACCGTGTGTGTGTGTGTGAAGGTCTTTACAAGTATTTTGGGGGTTTTTTTGGTGTTCTAACTGGTAGAAATAGAAAGGCAAGCACCTCTGTAGAAAATGCCTGTGACATGCAGTTGTCTTCTAATGATCTGTAGGGCTGCTTTTTTTTTTTTTAATTTATTTATTTGTAAGTTTCAGGTTATTCAGACCATGCAGGTCCTAAAAGACAGTTTTGTTTATGCTGTTTCATGGTGTTGCATAGTTTTTAGCTTAATCCAGCCAAGGATGAGGTAACATTTGAACAAGATTTTCTTAAATTTCTTGAATGAACAATGTTTCGATGTCACAGTAACAGTAGAAATCTGTCATCCCCCTTTACTTGCATGTCTGGACAGTTGTCGTTGCTGAAGTTGCTCCCATACACAGTGAACATCACACTCTAGTTATAGCCCAACTATTGAAGTTGAAGTAGAGCTAAATGCTTCCATACTTCCCATAATGGATCAGCTTGTCCTTCTGTTTGAATACATGCGAGTACATATGTTAGCACAGTGCCACCGAAGGTAATAACAAACTTCGTTAGTGTGCCAAACCTTTCTTGCTACTACAAACTATGGCTACAAAATCCCTGTGGATAATATAATAGGGAACTAATCAAAACCCAGCATACAAGTGGATACAAAAATGTCCCATTTCTGACTTTGCTTCAGAAATTTCCCCTACAATGTAGAAGAAATTATTGATCTCTTGGTGGAAGAGATGACTTAGGCATTCACTCAAGGTGTGTTTGATCATAGAAATAGGCTAAGCCCTTCTGAAGAAGCTGTGGGAAATGCAACCTCTTTCAAGTCAGTAACTGTGCTCACTGATCTTCTGATAGAGCTTGGGATTCCTCTTTTGGAGGAAAAGCAACAAACCCTTTCATTTCGGTATCTTGGTCAGTGGTAGCATGAGTACTAGCTTCATAAGGCTCGCATGGGCAACAGCTGACTTCTCCTTTCCTGCTCTTCTGCAGAATGGTAGCACGAAAGTCTAACGTTATCACTGCCAAACGATAAAATTGTAGAGTCACAACTAAGATATTCTTAGCTGTAAAAAACACCAGCATCTGATTGAATATTCTGAAGTGGCCCATCAGGATTGAACGCACAATGAAGAAGGGACCATCCTGTATGAAAAGGCTGACCCCGATGTTCCACAGTTCTGCGCTGTACCTGCACAGCAGCAGGCTGGGGATCTGCCTAGTCGACGCAGTTGGTTTGCAGCCAATATGCTGTACTGGAAATAAAACACAGTTATGTTAAAACAACTCTCTCAAATTGAGCCAGGATTGGCCTAAAGGGCAGTTAGAATCCAGGGTACCCTGGATTATAAATGCATTCAACAGTGAACAATTCAACATAAAGCATATCCCATTTCTGGGATCTGTTTCAGCAAAACACAGTAAGCTCATGTTAAGCAAGCACTTACGTGGTCCACCAAACAGGACCAAAAGCCGCTTCCCCTTTTCTATCCCACAAAGCTATCAGTATTTATACACTCTTAAAACAAGAAGCAGAAGTAGATCACCTAATCTTCTGTAACAACTTCCCCAGACACTTTTCTGTTCAGTCAACATACTAGGCTAATACGTATCTTTAAGGAAAAAACCTACCATGCTGAATGGGAACAGCCTGAGCTGTAGCACTTCAATTTGTTCCAGGCTGTCCAAGACCTTGCTTTTAAAAGATTCACCAGATAGCCATTGCCTTTTTCATGTGTCATAGTAAGAGTAAGTCTTGTCAGTGTGGAGCAATATCGAGCATTATGGACAGGAAGAAACTGTGGTCGCTGCTTGCATATAAGACTTGAGCCACAGTCACTCATTCTTAGCCTTCTGGGTAGGAAATTGCATGCAACTGCTGGAACTTGCATGGATGTGTTCCCCTTGGCTATAAAAGTGGTGGTGGGCTAGAATGCTCTTTGTGGCGTGGTGTCTAGAGAAGGATCATCAGAAGGGTTTGTGCATGGTAAATACGGCTGCCTCTTATGAAAATGCATGTAGCTTAACTAACCTGTCTCTCAGGCAGCGGGATTTCATTAGTTTAAAAAACACAGCTACTTGTGATGCAGTAACAACCACCAAATGTTTCAGCTTACCAAAAGAATTCTATTGTTTGAGTCAACGCTGGGGAAAAAAAAAAAAAAAAAAAAGATGAGACTCGAGTGGAAAATGAGTTGTAGAATGTAGAAATTTGCTGAATCCATTAGGCAAAGCTTCAGCAGCAGCTAATTTTTTAATATGTTTTTGTGCTGTTGCTGTTTAATAGTCCTAACTGCATTGCTGTAGTCCAATAATAAGTGCCTATAAATTTCTATTTTATGTCATGTTTGTGTGAGTAAACATACTGATGCTTGAATAAAAAGTACTATCTGTGCAACTGTATAGGACTACCTAAAATAAACTGTACCTATAGTAAATTTCAGGGCAATGTGTGTTCAATAACTTAATTTTTAACTGGTAAATGTAATTAAATAAGCAGAAAAGCAATAGCCAGAGAAAAAATGCACAGTACAACAGGTTACTTCACTTAAATTCAAACAGTGCTTAAACAATCATAGCATTAATTTATTTGGGTAGTGGTGATGTGTATGGGTGGTATATTTTTTTGTTTGTTTGTTTGTTTTTAAACCTGAGTGTTGTGCATCTTTAACAGAATATATTTTAACAAGAATTTTAGCTGTGATAAATCTGAAATGCTGTGGCATCAGTTTTTTCAGAAGGTGAGCTGCTGAGCTGAAATATTTTCATAACTTCAGTGTTGAAAACAAAGCCTAGTGCTGTCCATGAAGAAAAGGCTAATGAAAAATTCCTGGAATCATTTTTCATTATTTTATTCATTTATTATTTTAATCAGTGTGTCAACATAGTCATCAATTTTATATAGATGCTAGTGAGGATAATGTATCTTAGGACTGGTATAGTTGAATTGTAAACCTGTAGTGATTGGAGGCCAAAATGGTTGGAACAGATGATGACTGAAGTGGCTTTCATTATTCTTCTTGGACATAGAGAAGCCCTTTCTGCCTAGGGACAAATGCCAGCCTGAGCTTGCTGAATGTTGGGCCTTTCAGTTTAAGATCAGAGTGCATAGTCCCAACTTTATGTCGTCCTTTAGCTTCCTGGTAATTAGGCAATTTCTCCTGTGATAACCGCCCCTGTGCTCTTGGCTGGGGTGTTCCGCTGTCCCCTGTGGTTAATGATAGCCTATCTCTCTGTAGGATCTAGCAACCTACCCAGACTGGAGCCATAATATAATCCAAGACCAGATCTAATTTGAGAGCTCACATAGTGAAGTTTAAGGCAAGTAATGGGCAACTGGAGCAGATGCTCCAATACAATATTGCAACTCCAGTTTTTTCTGGAAGTGGAGAGTTTTATCAGGGAGGTCAGAGGTTAGCCAGAAACAAGTGTTTCCTCAAAAGAAACCACAATGGGCTTTCTTCAAAAACCATCATTGTCATATGAATTGCTCTCCACCAGAAGTCCTTGGTACAGCCTGTAGCGTGCGCACAGCCACAAGACATGCCAGCAAAAACTTAAAGCACTTGTTCTCTTTTCTTGTCTATGTGCAAGTACTAACCTGCGAGATCAAGTGGAAACTGTAACATACTCCAGGTCCATACAGCAAGAATTGCATTTATGAGAGCATAATTCTTCCTATGGGAGGGGAAAAAAGTGGTAACAGTGAAGATGCAGTTTCCTTATGTGATAACAAAAATGTTTCCTGTAGTATTTGTAATGTCATTTAAAGGGTGGTTGAGCGAAACAGTGATTGATTAATGCATACTCTTGAAATGTAAGACTAAGGAAAACAGAGGCACCTTTTGGTATAGAATTTTTGCTGTTCAGGCCACGCGTTCCAGCTGTGTAATTACACTAAATATCTGATGCTAACGTTATAATGATAAGCATATGGAAATTGACTCTGTGGCTTAGAGGAGATATCTTTACCCTTGTAGTGATTACACATTTCTTGCAAGCCTGAAGCTTCTCTGCCAAGTGGGAAGGACTGCTTTTCCTGCTGCCAAACCTTTTCTTTGATATTTAAAAAAAAAAAAAAAGTATGTCTGTAAGAGAGGATGAACCTCTCCTGTGATTCTTTTTCTTTATGATGGATGTTCACAGCTCATCTCTCAGTGCTGTGAGGGGGACATGGGCTCACTTTCTCTGGGAGAGATCATAATGTTGAAAATTCACACCAGACTATGCCATTCTCTTTCTTCTTATCTTTGAACACTTTGTCATTCTATCATGAAGAAAGAACATATGAGATAACCAAAGAAGCAACTTGGATAATGAATCACTAAAGCAAACTCTAGTTGCTTCCTTGCTAGTCTAAAACAATTCATTAACCTGAAAGAGGCTTACTGTGTATCCAGTGTTTCAGCTCCTGTAGCTGTAAGAACTGATGCTGCGTGGCAGTTATGCTAGTTGTTTGGCTCTTTGTACCCTTTTATTGTGAAGGATGCAACACGCTTCTCTGCTGGCAACAGATGAATAATCCCTAACAAAGCTCATAGGACTGTTAGGCCTTTTACAGAGGGAAAGGTGAGAGTAGGAAAACAGAGCCCTTGAACGTAGCCTTCTGTTACCTGTGGGAAATACAGTTCCACTAGTCTGAACACCGCAGATCGCACAAACAAATCTTCAAACAAAACAAGTATCTTGCACTATGCAAATTATTTATGTCAGCGAATAGTCCTTACCGAACATCTTCGATGTCCAAGGTTTCACTAGCAAATTCAAGTATATCTGCTGCTGTTCCCACAAACATGAGAAGCAGCTGAGACAACTGATCCCGGGTGATTTCAACTCCAATGGGGAGAAGCCATCTCCCAATTACTAGTAGCAGTAGAAAAGTTTGGTGGAGTGCCAGTGTCCACACAGTCTCACAGATTGTGGAGAGCTGATTCACAAAGACTTTAGCCTGTTTAAAAGACAACAACAATAACATGCTGTAACTTCAGGGGACTGACATTATAGGTACCTTCAGAAACTGTATTCATCCTCGAGCCTGCTTTTGTTCTCCTTCACACTGTATTAGAGCAAATAATTTCTATGTGGCAGGCATAATTTGAAAAAGGCACATTAATACAAACTTTGGTAATGAATAGCAAGTTTTTCTCTGTGTGCTACTCCTCCTGTTCTCATTTTTCAGCTGAGCATTATCCTTTGCAGAACCATCCCCCAGACACTTTCTAAATTCAATTACTGAGATTTGGAAGAGAATGGTAGGAGAGTCTCCTCTTCACACAGAGACTTTTCCTACCAACAATAGTTAGTATGCAGTATGCTGTAGGCAACTTTTACAATATGGTTTTCTGAAACTATTTTTTCTTTCTTTTAGTTTTAATCACTGTGTGAGGAGCTTGCCCAAATAGACGCAACAGTCCTCTCTAATTGCTCTAATATCGTAAGATCTCTACTAGGAATAGGAAAAGGTGTCCCACCGTCTGAATGATGTGGTGGTCTGTTCCCTCACTTCCATGACTGCTGTCTCTGGATTGATTGAAGTCTTGGTTGCTGACATTCACCTGAACTGCTCCGGGCTCATTACCACAGTACTGTTGTGAACAAAAACATCACACATGCATAAACATCCTGCACAGGGAGCAGATGTGCTCGGTGGCTGAAAGAGTCCTGTTTTGCTGAACTGGAGAGGGTTCATTTGTGAAAGTCAGTCGATGTTTACAAAGGTACGTGCTCACTCTGAATGAAATTCCCTTCTTGTTCAGAAGGGAGGAATTCCTCTCGTGAGGAGGGGAGTGATGTGTTGGTAGGTCCCTGAGAAAGTGTAGGATTGTACTGTAGGAGGGGATGTAAATTCAAAGGCTGATGAAGCAGGTGACACCTTTGTGCTGTTAAAACCACACTCTTTGAATGTGATCTGCCTGCAGCTCTCCTGAACAGGCTATTGGGTTTCCTACATAGGCTCTCTCTGGCTAAAAGAGTAAAATAGGGTAAAAATTGGTCATGATCAGTCTCTATATTCAAACCTTTTCTCAGAATACCTGCTTCTCATCTTTACTATCCAGAAAAAGTTCTCTAAAAATGCCATTGTTTCGTTCTTCTGTATGACTTCCCTCAAGGCTGAAATGAATAGTTGGGGTAGGATATTTGGGTTGTATTCTCTGCCCTGCTCCCTCCCCCCCCTCCCAGCAGGTGTGCCTTACTCTGCAAGGAAATTCTTAATATGAGAGATGAGATTCAGGAATAATTAAGAAAAATGGTCCTGTGTTGTCACCTATCCCTGCAGACTAGAAAAACAGCCGTTTTTTACTTTCTCCAAGTACCCAGTGCTCTGGGAAATTGAATGTTGGCTAAAACATACTGTTACTTCAACTGCAGTAAACCAGTGATGGGACTGTGTCCCATCTGAGGTCTACTGCACTGCCCTTCTACCTTCACCCCCAAGGCTGGCCCTGGAGCAACTGGGGTATGGTTCTAAAATCTATCTTTATAACAATCCCTTAACATCTCCCTTCATTGTAATAAAAAAGGGATAATTAGAAAATCAAACCATGCTGTTCTTAAAGACTTTCATCCTGTCCTATTTGTGCCAGAGAACACCAGATGATTTGCATTTCTCCACTGGGCCCCCCACCATTTTATTTCGCAGGGAGTGATTTTCTGCAACAATTGGAACGTGTTCTAGTGCATACTGAGTAGCTGTGTTCAGCATAATGCCTGCCAATATAAAGGCAACATTTTTCCAGCAAATGTCACATTCTAGCAAATTTCAGATTCCACTGATACTTTACTTGGTCTCTGATAATGTTGTTCAGTATCTGGGTAAATGCTGCCTCTTGCCTGACCTTGTCATAGATAAATGGAGCAACTTCCCATGGTCTGAAAAATCTGGAAAAAATTCAGTGCTTGTTACTCTTATAATTGGTGGTAAAGGCTCCTAAACTGAATGCTTGCCTTATTTGGACAGTAGGTATGAGAGTGTTGAAAGATTGACACACAGGTGTGGGGAACATGATAATTCCATTTGGAGGAGGGAAGTCTAAAGTTCTGGGCATGGAGACAGTGAGATGGAGGGGCTGGTACTCTGCCGGCCACAGCCTTGCAGGGCAAATCTCCCTGGGTTAGCCCTTCAACCAAAGGAGAGAGACAGAACAGCTTGTTCAGAGATTGTTTCAGAAATGAAATGTAACTGGTGCTCTGGAGAAGCCTTTTTATCTGTTGATTGTAGAAAAAGTCTAAGGCCTATGGAGACCAGCCCGCAAGGTCAAAGTCAGCCTTTCTGATTAACCCCCACAGGCAGCGTGACACAGTCGGCTGAGGAGACCATGACCTAAAAATATTGCATAACCGGGGTAGCCACCCCAGAGTATTAAGGAATATCTACCTTGTAACAAGTAGCCTGGGTCGGGCAAAGGGAATACTAAATTGTGCTGGAGGAGGAAGGCTAATTCACCATGACAGCATTTAGTTTATCATTAAATCTGCATTTGAGCCGACTCTTCCGCCCCCTTGCCTGGTCTGGCAGGGGTAAGAGGAAGGGAGCCATGAATTTGCATTAAACGTCACATCAGAGTTTGGAAATTTTTTTTTTGTTTTTTAAAGCCCTGTTGCTCAGAGCGGAATTTGCCAGATTTGAGGCGGGACCCACGTAGGGCAGCCTGCTGCATTTCCTGTATGTGTAAGGGTGGTGGAAATCCCTTCCCAAACACTGTGAGAACTCCCAGCAAGTAAATCAGGTGGCTGAAGGACAGGAGTGAAATGGTAGGTAGCAAGGTGCATAGGTGCCTCTCAGCAGATGCCGTGGCTCTCCCCATGCTGACAATACAGAGCAGATAGCTCTCACGGCTCCAGAGCAGCCGGTCCGCTTAACCTGCACACCAGGGCAGAGGAGCTGCGGGAGTCAGCAACTCGCACTGCTGGAAGGAGGTGGAGGAAAGCATGCCACAGCTTCCAGGTGGCTTGCAAGGGGGATCTTTATTTTTTTTTTTTTTTTTTTTTTTTTTTTTTTTTTTTTTTTTTTTTCTAGTGGCATAAAGGTGCAGCATAAAGGTGCAGAGAATACTTCTTTAAGAAAATTAGTTCATTTTATCAGTGCCTTTTGTAGGCTCCCTATATGTAATTTTTGCAACTACTTCCAGCTGAATGGAGGGTTACTATTTCAGTGCAAGGCTCCACAAACCCTGACTGAATGGCACTCCTCAGGGCCGGGTCCGTATCTCTTCTCAACTGCACGCAGGCAGGAAATGGAAAACTGCAGCTGCAAAGCCAGTCGTTTAAGTAGACTCCTGATGTTTAATTTATGTATGTTCATATCTTGTTTGGGTTTGTTTCTCTCTGAATATTTATTAAGTGGTGATTGTGGTGGTGATTCACTCGAAAGTTTGGAGAAGAGCCTTTATTTTCATCATGTATATGCATGTAAATAGGACTGTTGGTGCCAGGCATATTTGCCTATCCAATTATGTATATGCAGTGACTTAATGGGAATGTGACAAGGAAAAAGTGAATACTAAGTTTCACAGGCAGTTGATAAACGTGGTTTACCTCTTTACTGCTAGAGCCCAGTTACTCCTAGGTATCGAGGCTGTGTGCTTAGCTAAACAAAAATGCGCTTTTTTTTTTACTGTGCAAAAATAAAACAGGAAGAAATTGTACACATTTTGCATAAATTCTAGCTTGGTTTACTTCCTTTGTTTCTTCTGAGACGAAGCTTACATTCCTCTGATTTATAAAACATCTAATCAAAATGGAAACTGCGTTGCGTGACATGGTGTTGTCCTAGTGTGTGGCCTGCAGAGAGCTCACTGTCAGTGCACGGGGAACTCCTGAAACACCGAACTAATTCAGCAAATTTCTATTTGCATGTTATTCACAATCCATTAGTCCCAAATAAAAACGAGGTTAGCTACAACTTTTTGCAATGGGTCCGGCATTAAGATGGTAAGTAAAACTGACACTTGAATACCAGGGCAGAGTACCCTCAATCCCATTAAGGTGCGTGGAGGCTGGCAGCCTGAGTACATTGTGGAAGAGGCTAGCCCTTCCCTGGAGCGGGCCCTCTGCCAGGCAACAGGTACCCCACTTGCTCTCTACAATTCCAGCCTTTCTTGCTGGAAACAGTGTTGCCGTCCCTACAGTAACAGGTGTGATGTCAGAAATCCAAAGCAACCGTGACTGCTTCATTTTGCTTACATAGGAAAGCTGAAACGTAAAACAGGGAGAAAAGATTGCTTAAGCTGTTTTCCAAATTGAGGAAGAAAATGGGTATGGGAGGGAAGAAATGGTGAAAGATGTAAGATCACTTTTAGAAGAGTGATATATTAGAATTTTAGCTGGTAAGAGAATCCCACCTCAGAATAAGGCTGAGGGAATAGGCAGTAATATTGACTATTTCCTTAAAATGTTCAAGTTAAGGTGGTTAAAAATAATTACAAGGTTTACCAAGTACCTATCTTATTACTGACTGGGAAGCCTACATCGACTACAGCACTGGTAGGCAGGTAAGCCCTGCAAACGGTGGTCAGTTATTGCTTTCTGTGGCAGTGATGTACCAGGCATTTGAAAAGGTAACAGGTATTGGTTTATCTGAGATCTTATACGTTATGAAGAAAGAATGTTTGGGTTTTTTAATGGATTAAATGGTTTTAATTTTTTTGCCACTCTATTTTGCAGACAGCAATTTTTTCACTCAATACAGTTCAATTTACTTTATAGTCTCTCCCAAACATGCACTTCATCCCCAAAATACTTTACCGCAAAGCAGTACTTTCTATGCAGTCAGTATTTCACTGTTGATATATGAATGGTATTACTCATATCGAGTTCTGCACTACTCAGAGAGGCAGAATGGCCTCTGCCTTCAGGAGGAGAGACTACATATTAGCACATGCCTTAAATAACAGCACTGACACAAGCAGTTGATGTTTCCTGTTAGAGATTCGGCATGAGATCAAAGATCTACTGCTTTAAAGGCCACAGACTGTTTTCATGGTGGATATATTAAAT
Source organism: Aptenodytes forsteri (assembly GCF_000699145.1). NCBI lineage: Eukaryota > Metazoa > Chordata > Aves > Sphenisciformes > Spheniscidae > Aptenodytes > Aptenodytes forsteri. The sequence continues at coordinate 1,225,029 of NW_008794452.1, forward strand.
GTGTGGATCTAGCAACTGCATAATTACCCATTCTGTTAGTATTTTAATAATGAAAATCCCAGCAATACTTTCGTAGGAGAAGTAGCACTAGTCTGGCTGCCGGGTTTGAGATTAATTGTTAGGAGGGCTGCTCCCCTTCTGGAGGTATTGTTTTTGAATCTATTAGATTGTGTGTTTCCAGAACTCTCTATCCTATCTCTCCAGGTATAAACTAAGCTGTTAACTTGATATACTCCCTCTTTAATTCACAGTAGCAGTATATCAATAAGAACAAAGTATGCCATGTTCTAACATCATTTTGGGAAATAAACTGCTGCCTTTGACTACGGAATTAGCCTGTTTCTTGGACCAGATTTAACTATGACAAATGTTCTCAATATCCACATTACCTGTCTGTGACTGTTTAAGGAGATTTGGCAAAACAAGAAGACAATAAATTCCTGCTGCTGTATTTAGAAAAAGCCTCAGGCATTTTCAGTGTAAACACAATTTTGAATATTTGATTATGCTTCTGTGGGCTCTAACAATGTTTCGAAGGAGAAAATGAGGCACTATGTCTTCTTAGTCTAATTTATGTATTTTCTTCTGTTACTTTTTGCTCTTGTTCCTATCAGGTCCTTTTCTGCTGTGGATGTAAGGTACTGCATATGTGCAAATGCTGGGACAGACAAAATCCCCTTTTCGCTACGTGGAAGTGCTATGGAGACTCGAAAGCAGCCTGCATGGGGAGATGGTTCACTCGGCGTGGGCTTCTGGGCTAGGTGGCTCTGTTCTGGCCCTAACTGACCCCATCTGCCAAAAGAACAATTGCCTTTAAAAATTTTACTGCCTATTTTAGTCCTGAATTGGAATCCAGACACCTCCCTCCCAGATTACTATACAGCATGAACAAAGAAAGGATATAAACACTGACAGAAAAATTACCGTGCCAGCTATCTGTGGTAGCAATCTGTGAGTATTCTCCCAGGTTGCAGCAAATACAAGGTAATTTGAGTTTAAGACCCCTTTCACTGACACCTGTCTCAGTTTTGGCTTGCTTGGAGTTGTGATATCTGCCTGTAAGTGCTGCAAAACTCATACGTTACTTTACAAAGGTCTCTAAAGCAATGAAATTCTTTCACCATCCTGAGCAAGACTCAAGCTGGTAAACCTGGGGGTGAAAGGCTGTTTTTCAAGCTTCTAGTCCTTGGTTCCCTAGTCAAATACAAATAAATGGTCTCATTTTTAGCTAGGAATGGGTGTGTGTGTCATTATTTGATATTTAGGAAATGCACAGTCGTCATAGTATAGCTGTAGCTGGATTGGGAGACCCACCAGCATAAAATAGAAAATTGGAACAAGACCTGGAAGACTTCTGTGTGTATGCCCAAATCTAATCCGTCAAATAATGCATCAATTTCAAACTAGTCCATCTTGTCTCATAATAAATACCTGTGTCCCATGATGAATTTCTAATAGCCATAGTGATGGTACTGTGCAAATCAGATATAAAAATATTGCTGGTGAAAACCTGTAAAGGAAAAGAAAAGATAGCTTGGTATTATATCGCATTGTAAATACCATATAGCTTATCATTATCTGCATTGAAAAGTAACTTGTGCCTGCTGCCGTATGGGATATTAAGAAGTAGGGTAACTGCAAATAAGAGTTGCTATTCTTGCTGAATTCCTTATGCTGGCAGTATTATGAATCATAGGTTTATTTGTATATTCATCTAAGATCATATATGGAAGTTTAAATAAAATCTCTTTTTAGGAACTAACCAAAGGCACTTTGCTGTTTGTATTTCCATCACAGCATTCTCTGTACTTAAAATAATAATAAAAAAAAGCCTCTAGCTAACATGCTCTTTCTGATTTCATGGAGGGTGAATTAATACATTGAGTCATTTCACTGAATGATGCTGGGATAAAGGCTGTTGATCAGAATCCTGTGCATTGACACAGGAAAGGTAGAAATAGCATCAGTTTGCCTAAAACAAGCATTTCTTCAGTAGGAGGTCTTTCAGTGCAGGCTAAAATGGTTTATGAAAATGGGTCTTGGCCTTGTTGCCCATTTGTGCTGGCAATTGTATAATTCTTTAGGATTTCTGTCTCTAGTTCTTCCCTCCCTGTCAGTCTTCTATATAACTTATGATGGTGAAGCTTTATTCTCTTCAGCTTCTTGAGCTGAGTTTATTCAAAAGTACTACAGAGGTTTCATTACTCCTTCTGCAAGCACTGATTCTTGTGAGGGTTGCTGATGTTTTCTTATTAAACGTGACAGTTTTGTTTGGGGTGGGTTTTTTTGGCAATTCCTATCCTTTTGGAGTAGGAGCGAGGTCTGATGCCACTAATGTTCCATCTAGCTCTGCCGTAGTACGGAGTGAGCATCACTGCAATGCTGCTGAGACACACAGCAGCCTTTGCATCACATATATGTACTGGCCCAAGACAGGGCAGTGGACTCAAACTCAGGATACTTGTTTGATTCCTTCTATCCTGTCATTGGCACATTCTGCAGTGAATTTAAATTGCTTATAAGAATGTAACTGCAGAAATGTTTTGGTCAAACGTTGTTGCATTTATTGTTTGTTCCTATCCTGAATGTACCTTTATTTTTGTAATCATGACTTTTCCAGTGGAGATTAAGTATTGAGGAAAAGAAAAAACCCTGCTGCTCAGGAAAATGACTGGGTTGCTGTGCTGCTATGAAATGTTTCAATCATTCCCCTCTAAATAAGATAGTCCTGGTTTGGGTGGGGGTTTTTTTTGTTTCTGTGTGTGTTTTATTTTTTCGTTCTGGGGGGTTTTTTTGGGGGGGAGAGGGAGTGAGGGGGTGGTGTTTGTTTTGGTGGTGGTGTTTTTTGTTGTTTGCTTTTTTTTTTTAAGTTAGTGATTCTGTGGGATTTTAGCCTGGTTATTTTGGGAGAGAACACACCTCTCATTTGAATGGGAGAACGAACATATTTTACAGTATTTCCTGTAGTGCTTGAGCACATGAAAAATCCATCCAGCTGGCAGGTTGGCAATACTGAGCTAATGATACCAGATCAGGCCAGGAGACTTCAGGGGCTTTAACCCTGCCTTTCTTTCAGAAGCAGCAATCTAGAGGAAACATTACGTGGCCAGGCCCACAATAATATTTTTTTTTCTACATGTGCCATTTAATTTTTTGTGCTGGTGTAATAAGTAAGTCTTCTGTCAATAAAGAATGGAGAGAATATGAGGCTCTTGGAGGCAGGAGAGTTCTGTGGCACAGACTGCCCGTTGCCTGGATCAGTGATTGTCTATGGAGTTGTTTCTATAAATGTAGATGATACTGTCTGTTCTGAATGTGAGTGTTTTCCACCAGAGCAGAAAGTTACCCTGATACAAATAGATGCTGGCCATTTGTCTACAGTTCTTACCTATAAATGTACTTTACTGTGCTGCTTGAAAATGGATGTGGTCCAGCACTTTAAAATTTCTTTCTAGCTAAATTTAGCCCAATCTTCTAGGTGCTGCTTAAAGTGCTGGACCACATCCATTTTCAAAATTTCTTTCTAGCTAAATTTAGCCCAATCTTCTAGCACATGTATTCATCTAAAATGGATCTGCTTTTTGTATCTGTTTTTCTTTGGATTTTCCAAAAGCTGCCATAGTAAGTATTCATGAAATCTCTGCTGCTGCCTCCTCTCCCTAGTGAATCGGGTCTGCTCACTCTGCCTCTGTCTCATAACTGCATTTGGAGCTCTGCACACATTTTCCTGTGTCCCAGACTTTGTCACTGCTTTTACTACATTCAAATTTAGAGCATGGAACACTTGTGTGAATTGTCACAGAACACTGCTTCTGTTAATGAGTTTCACAGGTTGCAATGGACAGGAATTTAAGATCACTGAAATATTTCTGGGCTTTTTTTGTCCTGGATTTGTCTCAGGGCCTGCCTGCAGTTCGAGGTTTTTAAAAATAAAAGGTCCTAGTGAAATCTTGACAATTAGTTACATGAACCCTTCCTTTTTACAGAGCATTTGTTTTGGCTGACTGAGCACTGATGAGCTGTAGATGACTGCAGTAATTCTTTAGATGCATGTAAAAACTCATGTGCTTGGGCAAACTCTGCTATGACTAACTTCTTTGTTTATTTCTCAGGCAGCCTTTCATGCATGAAAGTTCCCCTCTGGAATAGCCTCTCAAATCCAAATATTTAAGCCACTTGCTGTATTGCAAGAGTGGTTGCTGCTCGTCTTTTATTTGTCAGAGTTTTGGTTCATGCACTAGCGTGGCGTTAGCACTGTTGCAAGTAGCAGGGACAGGGAATGCAGTCCCAGGGAAGGAGGTGCAAACCAGGGCATGGCAAGGATGGGGTAAGAGACACAGGGCGACTGCATGGAATAGCCTGTGTGGGCCCCCCAGCACTCTTCTGCACCTCACACATGTTGTCCCTGACACGTTGTTGCTTAGGAGGTGCCCAGTGACACTGTGAGGGAGTGTGTGCCTCTGCTTCCCCAGCCCACTGGATCGGCAGCTCTAGGGCATGTACGTCTTGCCTGCAGCTACTTTTACCACATTTTTCAGCTGTTAGTATGGATACACACACAGAACTGTACAGAGAGTGGCTCCCAAGTAGCCTGCTGCAAAACTGCCCCTCCTGAAAGACCCCTGGATTTGGCAATGGACTAACCAGGGCTTTACCAGTTTTCCACCACCCACCCCGCAGGTGCAGCAGGGGAGAAAAAGCAATCCCCTAAAAGCTTGGCAGCAACAAAGCCAGGGCAGCGCTGCTCTCAGGCAGCAGCCGCAGAAGGCAGCCTCACATCTGCAGCAAAGTACATGCAAAGAAACAAGAGGGGCTCCGTCGGAGCCGGCGGGATATGCTCACCATTTGTAGCCTCTGCCTTGCTTAAACTTGAGGGTGAGCCCTGTCTCCAGGCACAGGAGAAGATTGAGCAGTGCCAGCAGCCAGTACTTGGGTTCTTTCTTCACTGCAGTCACTCTCCAGACCCCGATGAGAGAGTGCAACACAAAGAGCAGGCGAGTAACCAGAGCATTGAGCAGCACCATCAGCTCCATCCTGGACCAGCCCCCCTCCCCTTTTCCCCGCACCGCAGGGGCCCAGCGCTTTTTAGGAGCCCTGGGAAGTTACCCTGGGAAGTCGCCCTGGGAATCACTGGGAAGCGTGCGCACCACAGGCACACAGACCCCTTCTCCTCTTCCATCTCCACAAAGGGGCCCATTATAACAAAAAAGAAACGGCATTGCCCCTCCCCCAGACTTCCTGAAAACTTTTTAAAGGGAAGGGAAAAAAAAAAAAAGCTCACGCTTCCAGACTACAGCAGTTTGTAGTGCTCAGTACAGCTCTGACCACGCTAAGACAGGGGCGTGAAGAGTTTCTTTCTGTCCACTCTCCATCATCTGCTCAAGGACTAAACGGCAGGGGGGTTTCTATCTCACACAGTTACCGTGTCTCTGCTAGCCCCGCTTGCTGCTCTCATCTTGTAGATTTCTAGCAAATAGGCAAAATGTAAGAAGCATTATTAATTTGAATCTTCCTTGCTAAAAGCTTCACTGCATTACTGAGACTGCAAAACCTTCTTTCGTCTCCCCTCCCCCTGAATGATATAATTCATATTTGGGGATGTTTTAAAATTGTTCATTTAACATTGCAACACAGAAAGCAGAAACTGTGTACTTAGTTCAATACTGGAATCCCTGTGGTGCAACAGAAGTTAGAAAAGCTAACCAGTACTGAAACGCTAAAAGCTTCACTGCGTTACTGAGACTGCAAAACCTTCTTTCGTCTCCCCTCCCCCTGAATGATATAATTCATATTTGGGGATGTTTTAAAATTGTTCATTTAACATTGCAACACAGAAAGCAGAAACTGTGTACTTAGTTCAATACTGGAATCCCTGTGGTGCAACAGAAGTTAGAAAAGCTAACCAGTACTGAAATCTAGTCAAACTACTCTACTGTATAATCTACACCCTGCTTCAGGACTAAGAAGCAGCCCCAGTGGGGAGCTCTAGAAATCAGGCTGAAATCTGGGCTAAAACTAATGTTACCGAATAGGCCAATAGGGACATATAAAAAAAAAATACACAGAAGTTTGACTATCAGGTCAGTTACCTTTAGACTGACCTTTAGTAACTTCTGTGGGAACAGTTTATGAAGTACAGAGTATGTTTAAAAATCGCTTTGATGTTTCTCATAGTGATTATAAATTTTATTTGAACTTACACTTGGGTAACCAAAGAGAAATTTCTTCTTGATCAAAATTGTCACTATGTTGCTCCAGTTTTGTGTTAATTTACTGCCAAAGCACTTAAATCAAGATACACCATTGCAAAATACAAATGGAGAATCATGTAACACACTGTGGTGCTCCAAAGGTCCTAGCTGATTTAATTTTAAATATCCTGTTCTACTTTAAACACAAGGAGATATTCTTCTAAGAGTTGTGACCTTTGTAAGAAGATATTTTTCCTCAATTGCTAAGACCCAAGTTTTCCTCACTGCAAAACCAAGCCTCTTTCTCTGTGAAGCGCTGAAGCTGGTGCTGGCTGGCTGATATCCTTGGGGGTGGGGGGAGATGGGGGAGAAGACTACTTAAAAATAACCCTGCCCAGAAAAAAAGAAAAACAAAGGGCCATTCCACAGTATAGATCACTCACTCAGGAAATGCCTGAGTAAATAAATGGACTGTGCAGCATGCCTTTTTGAAGCAACAAAATCAAGTTCCTCACACTCAGAGGAAAATTAATTCAAGTGAAGGGCCTACTACTGATAATCCCCTGCCAACAGCCACCCTGCCATATCGTGCCTTGAGTGCTGTTGGTTCACAGCCCTTCCGTTGGTGTTACGGTCAAACCTAGTTGAAGAGGAAACAAGGAACAGACAGAATTGAGAGATTGTTTAAACAAGATACTCCTCTGCGGGAGTGCTTGATGTCTAAGAAATGACTCGGGGAACTGGAATGTCTAATTGTTTATGGAGATCCTAACAGCACAGATGTCATAAACTTGGAAAGATGATGATCAGTGGGACATTCCCATGATATGATGTATTCGGGAAGGATGCGGTGAGCTTTGCTGATAGCTAGTAGTTCTGCATATTAAAGACACTTTGGAGCTGAACTGCTTAACAAGGTAATCTCATCAATGAACAATCCAGACTTCACATAGGTGGAAGTTCCAAACTTAAGTAGGAAGAATACATAATATTGATGCTGACCAGTGGACCATGATGGCAATACAACAGGCTGAGTAGAGGGAGGAAGTAAGTAGGTATGGATATGAAGTAACTGAGTAACTTCAGTTACTCAGCCTAGAAGAGGCAAAAATTGCATCCAGTCTTGACAGAATACGTTTTTAGATGTCTCAATGGCTGGTTTGTGGAGCAGCTAGTTCAGGAGCCCATGAGCACAATGCTTGACTTTAATCCTGAGTGGTCTGCAGGATATGGTGTTGAGACTAACAACGGAAGAGTTCCCCTGAAATGGGGATCTTAACGTGCTTAGACTCAGCATCCTGGCAGGAGTAAGACAAGCCAGAGTTCTCTACCATTGCTGTGCTCAGCTTCGAAAAGGAAAACTAGACACAGATCAGGAAGCTTGTTGAAAGTAAGACAGATGGAAGACCTAACTCTTTCAGGGAGTATGGATATTGCTTCCGTAAATCACAAGGGAAGTGCAGAGAAAATAAATGTGTATCAAGAAAAACTTGAGAAAAGTGAAAAGAAGCCAGCATTGGCAGGGTAAGTGAGATTGCGGGAGCAAGAAGGCATCCTTCATAAAGCTGAAGTGGTGTCCAGATGAAGAAAACTGAAGACATGATAAACTCTGGCAAGTTAAATGTACAAACATGATAAGGCTGGCTGAAGGAGTGTGAGGGACAATTGGCAAAAAGCATAATAAGTAAAATGTCCGTTATCTGTTCAAACACATCGTGAGCAGGAAGTCTGCCAGGGAATTGTTGGGTCAGTGGATGGTCAGGTGGCACAGAAGCCCTCAGGGGATAAGGCTGTGCAGGAGGAGCCGATGAACTCTTTGGAGTCCCAGCATAAGTACAGATGTACACTGTAGCATGGGACAGCACTGATTCCTGCACAAAAGCTTATAGAATTAGTGTATGACATTATATATACTAGTGTTCCACTAATTCTGTTCTTTTCATAGTTTCTACTAATTTGCAACTTACAGTTGTCAGGCTAATTGATCGCAGGCTAGGGAGTACGTGGGGGAGAAACTTTGTGTTTACCTTGTTCTTGTACTCTTTCCCTGAGCATGGAGTTAGGTCCACTGTTGGAGGCAGACAGTGGAATAGATGGACCTTTGCTCTGACCCAAAATGGCTACACTAACAGAGTGGAGACTTTCTAGTCTCTAAAGAAATGGACCTGGAGTGAGAGCAGGAGAGTTTATGCAGACGGTAGGTTGGTAGTGTTGGTTGGATCCAAGCTCAAAGCAAGACTCATGTCTGTATGGAGTGCTCTGCTAATGATATACGCTCTCCTTTTTTGTGTCTGGAAACTTTGTCCATGTGGATGCTGAGAATTGTCCGTGTCTGGGAACCTTTGAGAGTTAGATGCTTCCAGATGAGCTGCCATACTCTGGCAAATCCTGGACACGATGGTATGAACACGTCCTGGTGTGTGAGATTTTCATCCAAGACACCTTGGCAAGACCTACTGCATGTCTCTTCCATACAATAGCCAATTCCGATGCATTTGGGAAATGTTAAACCTTACTGTGCCCCCAGCACCAGTGACCTTCTGCAGGAACAGGAAGTCTGGCACTTCCCAAAGCTGTGCCACAGAATCTTTGCACATGCGTTTGTCTAATTTTTGCTTTTAGGCTGAGTCACTATGCTGATTTCACTAAACAGACCCCATAACTGTCAGAAATTTGAAATTGCACCAGTTCCCAAGAAGAAACTAGGGTTGGAGGTGGATCACAAGCTGAATGCAAGTCAGCAGTACCATGCTGTTGTAAAAACGGATGGTCACATTAGCATGTAGATACAGAACCGAAACCTGCAAAGTGTCTGCTCTCCTCTACTTGGGAAGGCCTTAGCTGAAGTGCTGCCTTACTTTTGGTCAATGAGAGAGAATCCAGTGGAGAGGCGCAAGAGTGTTTCTATAGTAGGACATGAATAAATTGCACAAACAAATGGTTCATTCCGAAATAGCAAAAGTGACATCTTTATTAGGTTGTAGTGCTTATAGAATCAAAAGGCCTCTGTTCAAGCACCTGGAAGGCTCCAGTTTGCACGGGAGTGCAGGGGTTGGAAATTCTGTGAGGAGGAATTCCAGTACAGAAGTTCTGGGGGTTTTGGTGATCACGTGCAGTGGTTTTTTGTTTTGGTTTGGTTTTTTTTGAGGGGGAGCTCTGAATAAAGGAGATTGTAAGTAAACAATAGAAGTACATTCTGAGACAAACTGGAATGTTTTGGCGGTGAAATTTGCGGGTAGTGGCTATTTGCCATCTTCAGTTCAAGAGACTTTGAAGATTTGATTTACAATATTCATAAAGAAATAATTATAGGTATTAAGCAAGTAGCTGAAAGAGACTGGGGATGAGAATGGGTCATAAATTCAATGCGAGTCAGCAATGTTGTTCTGCTATGAAGGGGGCACACTGGGATGTATAAACAGACCTGTAACATGCCAGATTTGAGTTATTACTTCCGCCTTCCTTGATGCTGGGAAAGACCTCCGTTAAACTACCCTAATTCAGGTGATGCATTTCCAAGAGAGAACTGATGGTACAGAGTGTTCAGAGAAGAACAAGACTGCTGAGGAAAGAAAAGGGGGGTGCTGTGATTCAGTCTAGAGAAGAGAAAACCGAGGAGAGATGGAAGTGGCCAACTGTTCAAGGAGCTGTTGCAGGGAGGCCAGGAATAGCCCATCTCCCAGTCCCAAAGCATAGGGAAGAAAGTAAAAGGCTTAAACAGCAAGAGAGATTGCAATTAGATGTCTGGAGACATATCTTGCTAGGAAGGGCAGTGAAGCACTGAAATAGATTGCACAGAGAGATGCCGAATCTCCATTGTCGCAGGCTTTTAAGCACAGATTAGGGAAACGCCTGTCAGGAATCACAGCAGTTTAGTTGATCACACTGTGGGGCAGAGGGCTGACTGGAAGATATCTGGAGGTTTGTCCAAGTCTTACCTCCTAGGGCTCTAGGTTTATTTCTTTATTATCTGATCATTGTCTTGAGTCTCTGAGGAAGTTTCTTGCTTAAATTAAATCTGCTTAATTTTACTTCTAATAGGGTTCTTAAAGAGGAGGAAATTGTTCTGTTTTCTGAATGCTTGACTGCAAACTGTGAATAATTATGACAGCCTTATAGACAGATCACAACAAGTGGCAATTAACATACATGTTGAAAGGAATGGGAATGATTCAGTTTTACATGTGAAACAAAAAAATCTGTCCAATTCTGGCATAAGTGAAAGCCTGACTGTTGCTGATCAAATGCAAGAGGGGAAAGCCAAATCTTTCAAAACATGATATGTGATAGAAGGTACTAGCTGTAACTCAGTAAGAGTGTGAAGGAAATGGATAAAGGAGTGAAAAAACAGAGGATAAAAAGATTAGCTCTCCAGTAAAGAGCCAGTATGATTGCAGAAGCATTAAAATCCCTGCAGGAGATTTACTGAGGACTCTGCCCTGGATTAGAATTTGATATAAAATAACTTAACTGAAGTCATACAATTTCTGTGCCATTTGTAGCTGAGTTAATAGGATATGTTCCTGGAGGATTACAGTCAATGATTAAGGAAATTAGGTTTTGTTTGAATTTAATTTAGTTGTATAAAGCTGCTACAATAACTTATAGCTTTGATATTTAATATTTAATAACCCAGATCTTAAAAGAATCCGAGATATAGCAATGTCATTATATATTGAAATATTATCCCCATAAGTCATTTATATTTGCTAGTTGATAAGAATGTTCATCAACTGGATGGGCTCAACAGGAGCTACTTGATAAAAAAACAATGCAGTTTTACAGGTGGTGGTGTGGAAACCTTTCTGTATCTGTTATCCAGTAAATCATAATTCACTTAAAAAGAACTTTGCAGTCTCAGTTTCAGTAATCATAAGAATATACCTCTTGATAGTTTTCTTTCATCTAATTTCCTAGCTTTTGGCTTCATGAACATTACAAATTCCATCTTTTCTTTCTTATAAGCCTGCTTCTGCCCCTTCCCCCCTTTCCTTTTTGTTTTAAAAAAAAAGCTTTCCTCAGTCTCCAATTTAGCAAGCCATCCTGCCTCTGTTCAGAGGAAAGGAGGCTTGTAAAAGAACACCTCCATCTGAAAATCCAGCCCCCAGTATTTTCGGGCACCTTTCTATTTGCCACTAAGTTTATAAGAGCCACAAGACACGGTCTAAGTCCCACCCTGTTACTCACGCCACCAGCTGCAGAATCCAGTCTCAAAAAATACTTGTACAAGCTTATCATCCAAAGTGCAAAACTGCACCGTACAAAGGAAGAGAGAAAAAGGCTTCCAGCGGCCAGCCTGTTCTCATTTTCTTTCTCCTCTATAACCTGGACATAACTTTCACTCCATGCTTCCATTTTTGTGCTTGTAGTCATTTCTCTCCTTCTCTATGCCCCTTTCTTGGAGGATGGGGCCCATCAAATGGTTGGCTGTTTTGGGTAGCTACCACCTATTGTGGGCCACTGCCTTCCAAGACATAGATCTGATACAGGAGAGTGAGCTTGGCACAAACTTCAGTTCATATTTCAATGCATTGTGAGCACAGCCTTTTAGAAAGGAAGGTGAAAGCACTTACTACATGGCATTGTCAGTTATTAGTGGGCTTGGGTCTGCAATGAGCACTAGGCCCCTGGCCACAGTGTCAGATGGTGTGAGCTGGCAGAGCTCCACTGACGTCAAAGCTTCTGCAGCCCCAAAATATGGCACAGAGGGGTATGTTTTCCCCTCTGTTTAAAGCTGGGGGAAGGCATATGAGCAGTTTATAGCCCTCTACAGTTATACATCTTTTCTGTTGGTTTTATAGTTCAGAAAAAAGCCTTCTGGAAGGACCATTTTTTCTTAAAGAACTAGGAGGAAAAAAAAAAACCCACAGTTTCAAGTATTTTATTAGGATTTGTAATTCCTCCTCCCATCTGGGCTCTATTTCTGAGAATACGCAGGAGTTCTGCAGCACTGCATGTTTCAAAGAAGAATAGAAGCAACCTTGTTCTGCAGGCACTGTTTCAACCATGGTTGAAGTAGGATAGCTAAAGTTACAAACACTGAAAAACTATAGCATTTATCCTCAGCAAAGAGGAAAACTTTCCAGTTTTGCCTAGGAATCCTTTGAATGGTCTTTCTAGTCATTCTTTCTCCTGTTGTCTAGTGTAAGAATCATGTGATGTCCCCACAGGAAAAATGTTGTTCAGGTTTGGGGCACAATGAAATGGTGGCTGGGCACAGGTACCCGGTGGAGCTATTGCTAGTGGAAAGGTCAGCTCCTTTCACAGACGGAACACTAGGCGTACAGGCAAAATATTCCAGGCTTTATAAGACAGTTGTCAAGATAAGTTTGTAAGCTAAAAGCTAATGGCACTGCTTTTGTTTACACTGTGGGTACCTCTGAATAGTATCTTACAATTAAGGTCTTCCTCCATGATCTGAACTCACTGGAATTTCTGTGAAAGTTATTATGGTACCGAGTCTAAGTGAATGGGTCTGAGGCCAAGCTAATACAACCAGTGTCTCGCTACAGCTTGATTTCTTTGAGCATGGTGTCTTGGTAATTACAATCATATGCCTCTGAAACTCAAAGTATAAGTTAAAGAGTTTGATCGGTTGGCAAAATGTTGAATATATAAAAATCCAAACCTGTAATGTTAGTACTGGGTACATGAAAAGTCAGATCTCTCACAAAGCCATGCTGTATCTCACCGGGGGAGTCATGGAAGGACACTGGCTTCTCTGCACATCTATGCCTGATAAATAGTGTCTTTGTTGATAATTTTTTAAATGTTTTCCATGATCTGAAGGTTGTGTGTAGGCCTTTGCCATCATCAGTCAGAACAGTTAAACAATGGTACTTGGCTATGGTCCTAATAAGCCACTTTTCTCCCTGGGAATATTGGGGTCCAGTGATGATCTGCATGTATGTGTATATATATTTGTATGTATATATTTTGTCTGTCCCCTGACATGTGTTCAGGATTTAATGAAGAAAATAATACTAAAGCTGTGTACAAAACTCTTTAATATTTCTACAAGCTAATTTGTTAAGCTGGTTTTTAGTCTCTGTGTTGGAAAGGACTGAAAGACTAGACTGTACCACAAAATACAGGCTGGTGGATTAGGAAATTATTGCATGAATGCAGACAAGGGGAGGGGGAGCATGTAAAGGAAACAACTCTCCCCTCCACAAAAAAACCCCTCAGTCACAACCTGCTAATCATATTCATCGTCACTGCAGTAGAAATATAATGACACGGGTCTTTGAGAGCAAGGCTTCCATAAAGCTGTCAAGATGTTTAATTATGTTCTTCTGTTGCATTTGACTGCTACAGACCTGCTAAGTAAAAAAAATGAAGTATGATTAGCAATACTCTTTTTGAACTGGAATACTGTACTGACTTTCCTGTCCTCTTGTTATCAGGCAAAACTTCCTAAGGACAAAAATTTCCATGTCTTTGTTGATTGCAAAATATATTCAATTTTACAAACAAGCTTCTTCCCAAAGGCTGCAGTTTCTGAACAAACCATCTGCTAAATCATTTTCTTTCCTGGCAAAAAGAGAGGCTGAGTGCCAGAATTTTTTCTGTGGTGTTTACCCATAAGTTATTAATACCTATCTGACACCCATAGAGACTTTCAGCTTTTTTCTTTTTATTGAGTAAAACAATATTGTTGAGTTGTCTGACAATATAAAAAAAATGAGTGAGCATTGTTTCTGATCACCCCCACCGTACAGCTAACAATGCCAGCTTGTTTATTTATAAAGTTATCTGTTCCCTCGTCTTGAGTGCTTTATCCCATTGACTATACTTCCCTTGTCCTTTATTTGAGACATCTGCCTATGCTGGTCCTGGTATACATAATGACTTGAGAGACTTGAATAAAGGGAGCTTATATGGTGTAATAGGCATGTACAAATATCTTCTGGAGTTTAGACTCAGCAATGTCACAGTATGTTCCTAATGGTCTTTAAACCGCCTTGAAATCAAATGTCAATTCTGACTACTGCTGATGGGAAGTCACACATGGAAAAGCCAGTTATGGGGAAAAAAAACCCCAAAAAACAAAACTAAAACAAAAAAACAGGTAACGATCCCAGCAAATGGCTATTAGTTCTCATGAATTTGCTGAGTCTGATAAAACTGTGTTTGAAATAGCAAAATCTTACTTGACAGGAGAATCGTCAGCATCTGACAAGAAATAATAAGGAAAGGTTTTTGGACTGAGTTTTGTAATTATCTGCTGACTTTTCCATGTTTAGTACATATATATTAGTAACAGCACTACAGCATTCAAACGAGAAGGCAAAAGGAAGGGTCTGTTGCGATAGGTCTGGCATGTGTTTAGGGCAACTTTACCCTCAAATTCCTTCAGAGAAAAGTTTAGGAGTACATCAGAGTATTTACCGTACTAAATGACAGTCAGAGGACAAAACCAATAAAGTCTCATCGGGCTTTATTTTCTTTGCTTTAAGAGCAGTTACGCCAGCTTCTGTTAATAGTTTCAATGGGGGAAGATAGTCCTATTGCTCTTTGAAACGCCTTGGCTAATTAATACTCTCCAGTACCTCTATTGACTAGGAGCTGTGGAGTCCCTGTTCTGGAATTTTGATTGGAATCTACTCATTTATGTTTTAATATTAACTTTATAGAAATCAAAGTTTATCTAAATACAGTATATTTTTAGAAATCCTACTAATTGATTCTTTTTGTTGGTAATTGAATCAGAGAACAGGGGCTCTTCTAGAACAGGATACATAACCTTCTGTCAGTTCTCTACTTGAATGTCCCTTTCAGTGTCTCAAAGACAGACAACACAGTTTTGACATGCTTGTTGGAGGATTTGAAGAGAGAAGTAACTTATTCACAGAAGAAGCTTTTATTATTTTGACTGCACCAAGTAAAACCAAAATCTTTTAGAACTAGCCCATTAAAATGTAGAGCTCAGAGTCTCAGTCCAAAGAGAGAGCTGCCATATTCAGAAGTTCTACAAAAATGGGTCACAATTACAGTTACATCAGAAAAACCTTGTTTTACTAATTACAGCTAGTCTGTGTGTTTTGAGTTTTGTGTGTTTGTTTTGGGTATGTGGGAAGTTGGTTTTGGGTTTTTTTTTTGGGGGGGGATGTTTCTTTGGTGGCGGTAGGAACCAGAGAAAGAGAGGTGAGCAAGGAAGATGGACGCCTGATCAAGCTGTCTGGAACTAGTTTTATTGCACAGAGGTAGTATAAATCATATGGTAAGGTACATTAGTTTGAAATGCAGCCCAAAATGCCCAGAAGCTCAGGATCCTGATTTACAGTACTCTATAAGCTGAAGACACAGTGCCAATTCTTTCATTTCTTTCTGTGGTGGGTCAGGAAATATTTAGTACTTTTCTTGAGAATATTGTAAAATCTCAGGCTTTTCTTAAAGTATGTTTAACACTGGCAGAAGAGAACTTTGCAACTCTGAGATTCAGAAAAATCATTATTCTTTAAATTCACAGAATGTGTGGGGAGGATCTGGCTCCTGATCTTTGTAGCAAGGAATGTTGCCTTCTGTGACCCTGAATTGCCACGACTGTTGTAGAAGTCAGATGGGTAATGCTTACCCAGCTATGGTAGATACACAGGAGTACTGAACAAAGTGAACCACTGGTGCTACAGAACTGGAAATTGAAATCAGTATGCCAAAACTGAAGCACTAGTATGACAGAGTGAATGGCACATGAGCATATGATTTATAAATTGTAATTTGGCATACTTTGAGGAAACATAATACATGTAAATGATGTCCACATTCTGAGATACTGATGCTGCAATGTAGATGGATGGTACAGTAGTTTTGGACTGCTCCAGTTTCTGCATAAACTTTCTCTATATATTTAACTGATTAACTCATCTTTATGGCTTGACAGGTGTTTTTTTTTCTCTTAACTGTCTTATGCATGTTTGGCAATAACTAGCTACAAGTCTGTGAACTGTCGTGCACAAATGAAATGGATAGTTTCCAAATATAATACATTTCTAGACTGGAGAAGGTTCCACCAAAAAAAGGGACAGTTGTTTGGTTTTTTCGTCTTTTATTACTCGTTATTGTCATTATTTATTATTTATGAACTTATTACATTGATAGGACAGTATGAGGAGGATTATACTGGTACTTCTCACTGATGATTCTCAAGTTTTGTCATTGTATGTTAATAGCTTTCTTGTGACACCATTTTATCCTGCACAGTATGTTTAATGAAACCATCCCAAACTGTTTTACTGGGTTTTGTCCTGGTTTCGGCAGGGATAGAGTTAATTTCCTTTCTAGTAGCTGGTACAGTGCTGTGTTTTGGATTTAGGAT
>NW_008794452.1:1249003-1251638 GCF_000699145.1 Aptenodytes forsteri
TTGTGCTCTTCCAATTCTCTCCCCCATCCCACCGAGTGGGGGGGAGTGAGCGAGCGGCTGCGTGGTGCTTAGTTGCCGACTGAAATTAAACCACGACAATCACCCATTCAAAGGATTAAAGGGTAGTGGGACTGTCATTTGAAATAAGGTGCAAAGTTGAATAAACTTCCTGGCTGTTGCTACAGACTCTGAGAAGTCAGAGGAGAAAGTTGTTGTACCAGATGTAGAAATTAGGCGGTGTTAGTGTGTAATGAGAGGTCAGTCACAGCTAAATTAGGAGCACCAAAACAGGCACAACTTGAGATACGTTGAAAGAGCCATCTGTAAAGGAAGAAGTGAGCCTGGACAGTGAGAGTTAGACTCTGAAATGACTCATGTGCTGACTGTTGCTTCAAGTTCAAGAATCTTCCAGTGTGGTGGTTGGATATGCATTCTTGAACTTATAATAACAGTCAGTTCATGAGCCTGACAAGGAACCAGAAAGGCAAGACGTGGCTGCGATTTCAGATAAGGCAGAATTGAAACTGTATTGGAGATGTTGAAGGGCAGATTTACAAATGTAGCAGGGGGTGAAAGAGGGAAGTATTGTTTAGAGTGATGTCAGTAGTGAAGCATGAGTTAATATATCTAGCAATAAATGCAGTACATTGTGCAGTATCCTAAAGGGACATACTACATACTCTGGAGGATGTGGATGAACTATCTACCCATTCTTGGCAAGCTCCACGTTTTGAAGTCCTACATACCAAGGTTACAAAACTGAACATTTAAAGAATGAGGCGTTTGGGAACTGAAACCAGAGCTGCATTATGCTGTAGATAAATATATTTGCAATCAAAGAGTCGAGCAAAATAAAGAAAAAAAAATAGAGTAGGTAGAGTTGGTTTCTCGTAATCTGGAGTCCCTGGCTCTTCCTTTTGTATTTCGAGGCAGTTACCCAAAGAAAATAGAGAAGTCACAGGACTACTGATTCAGTGGTAGCAGAGATGTTTTACAAACTCAACTGGGGGGATGGGGTGTTGGTGTTTGGTGGTGTTTGGATTTTTTGGGGGAGTTTGGGGTTTCTTTTTTTGCTTCCAGCTGTACTGCAGGTTTGTGCAGGCCTTCAAACTCATCCTTTTCCATCTTCCTTCTCAGTAATATGAATAGATTTTTAGTACCAGCTTTTTAAAATGTTTCTTTCAGTAGCGCTCCTGACTCTTCAATCTGTCACTACCAGAAATTAGCGAGGGGGGAGGAGGTTATGCCCACACATACTCCTGATGCCATTTACCTCTTAATTTGCATGAATATTGCAATCCAAAAGGAGGATTTTCTTTGTTTTAAGAACAAGATATTTAGTCAGAGTTACCCATGTATCATACACTAATAAAACTGGTAAGAGGAGAAATGTCACAGTAAAGCATTTTAAGTAACGGACACTTCATGGAATATGGAAAATATCATCAGAAGTCAAAATAATTAGCCTTGAAAAACTGGCAACTGCTATTGCTATAAATACAGGTGCACCAAAGAGGTTAAAAAAGATGTCTCCATGGAGGTATTTAAAGGTATTTTAATACTTCTGTCACTACAGTAACTACAGACCACCCATGGGTGCAGCTGTAAAATGTGAACATGTGTGAGATAAGAGCTAAATACGAAATATCTAGTCATAACACAAAAAACTTAAGCATCTTTCTTTTGCCAGGTATTTATTGTATAAAAAAGAAACATCCTTTAAAATATAGGGTCTGTATCCCTGTCAAACTTACAGGGACTTAAATTGGTGGCTCTGAGTGGGTTCTTTCCATTTCTTGTATTAGCCTCCAAGGGCAAGCTTTTAATGGAGTTTTGATCTCTCTTCTATTTGTGTGTAAGCAGCTTTGAGCCCTTGCACCAGCGTAGGCAGAGCTGGTCGATGGGTGCTGCTCAGGGACCTGTTCTAGACATGATGTCTGCATGAGCAAACCAGCATAGGAAAGGCAGATGTGCTGTAAAGCTTTGGCAGATAAACCATTGCTATGTCATGACGGTGTCTACTGGATTGAAAGTGGTTTAATGCATTGTTGCGTGCTGGTCTGAAGCCACTAAGGAAGGAAGCTAAACATCAGACTAAAAATAGGTTGATGAATCAAACTCTTCTTCTGGCTGTTAAGGAGATGTAGACCAGGATATCCCTGCAACTGCCTGGGGCAAAAGGAAAAAAAGCGTATGGGTGTGGCTTTACCATTTGTCATGGATGATGCTGTATCACCCCAGGTTTTCAAGGACAGTCCTGTAAGCCAACGTTACATGTAACAAAGGGATCAGTTACTGTGAAATTACAGGTTGAGCCTGCATTGCTAAACCAGAGACCAGTTTTCAAACATTCCCTTATAAATAAAATACTGCTGGCCAAGTCTGAAATAATGTAATTGGAGCTTCATATTGCAGTCAGAACAATGTCGTGGTTTAACCTCAGCAGGCAACTGAGCACCACACAGCCTGGTGGGATGGGGGAGAGAATCAGAAGAGTAAAAGTGAGGAAGCTCGTCTGTTGAAATAAGAACAGTTTAATAATTGAAATAAAATAGTAATAATAATAATAAAAGAACATACAAAGCAAGTGATGCACGATGCAATTGCTCACCACCTGCCGACCGATGCCCAGCCA
>NW_008794452.1:1251768-1256272 GCF_000699145.1 Aptenodytes forsteri
TACCTAGCAACAACTAAAACATCGGTGTGTTATCAACATTGTTCTCACCCTAAATCCAAAACACAGCACTGTACCAGCTACTAGGAAGAAAATTAACTCTATCCCAGCTGAAATCGGGACAAACAATCTGGACTTGGGCCAAGAGGTAAAACTGAACGTGCTTTAGTAAAACTGTGTGGATGATCCTATCAGGAAGGGACCCACCCTGGGCTTTGACAAGCACTCTCCAAGCTTAACCAAGTCAGCTAGTCTGAGGCCTTCTTGGTGGATACTAGTGAGAGGCTGCACCTCCAGCTACAGCAAACTCTTTCCATTCTAATCTTTTTCTGGCTGTTGCCTGCAGAGGACTGGACTGGGCTACACTATGAAGGTGACACACATCCTATTGGTCTTTTCCTACATACGACCAAACACACTGTCCCAATATCATGCCGTGCTACTGCAACATGGCACAGTTAGCTTATGGTTGAAAAATAGCTGGGAGAAGCTAAACTTGAGCAAGGTGGCAATGACTCCAGTTAGCTGACAATAGCATTTGTAGATGCCCTTGTGATGAGACACCTTTGTAGGGGAGCTCAGCGGTACCTCACCATGAGGCCTTGTGAGTCTCGGAAGCTCTAAAGAGCACAGGAGTCTCCTCACCACCACGAACTTCCTGAGCACATCAAGCCCATCTTCTCCACTGTGCTGACTTACTATTTGGCACTGAATCAAGTTCAACTCCTCAGCCCTTCTATTCAGAGACCCGTGGCTTAGGCTCAGGCCTGCTAAAAGGCAGCTGACAGCTCTGTGGTTGACAACTTTCTCTTCAGACCTAATGGAACGTTCTTACAATCAAGATACAGGCCTGTGCCAGAGAGCAGACTTTCCAAAGGGGGCAGTGTAAGACCATGTTATAAACTTCACTAAGAGCCAGGGACCCTCACAGATATCATATCCTGCTCCAAGTGCAAAATACATCTCTTTGATCTTCGTTCCTCTAAGATAAACATGTAGCTGTGTGCAGTTTTTTCTTTTAATTTCCTACCAAAACAAAACACTTCACTGCAAATGCTTTTCCCCTTGAGGGACGAGAGTACTAATGACACATGAGAGATGCTAGTTATGGTTGCTTCGTACACTACTGGAAGCACTTGGGTGCTACGGAGATGTTTACGGCATGAGAAGTTTTAGAATAATGCAACTGGAGCTTACATTGGTATTTAAAGTTAATCACTGGTTTTCAGTTTTTTAGCCACTGAGCTGGCAAATACTTTCAAGCCATGCAAAGGGCAGATCTCAGGCAGGAAAATAAGTTATTTTTCTGCCCAAGATCAGTGCATTAGTAATAAGTGATTTATGTTCAAGGGAATTTGAAATCCAGCCCTTAACGGTGAGGTATGAGAAGTGCATGTGTGTGAAGGGGGAGAGAAAATTCAAAGAGCTACTGAGGGAAGCAAGTCTCTAATGTTCTCCCCTGGCCCACTTGCAGTGTTGATAAAGATGCTAATGGACCTCTATTGTGCATGTATCTATTTAGATAACCATAATGCAGGGAAAAAAGCATTAAGTTGAAGTGCTTCTTCTCCAGGGTATTTATTGAGCTGTTCTACAAAAGCCAAATCTGGGCTCCTAGCTTAAACACTGGCTTCAGATATTAATTCTAGATACTGCACGCGTGGCATGACCCTTGTCAGAGAGGAGCTTAGGGCCTGTAATTTTCACCTATTCTTACAGTCATCTGACAATACCTAGGTTTTAGTTTTATTTATTTTAGACTGGGTAAATGCAAACACAGGCAAGATCCTTAGCATCCCAAAGGGAAGTTCCCAACCTAGTCACAAGGTTCAGCAATTCTTATATACAACCTAGTCTGTACTGCATCTCTCTTTCCCAAAGCCTTGCAAAAGAAGATGGCTTAGCTACTAGCTAGCAGATTTGGACTGTCATTTGGGTTGAAGATGTATAGCACAAAGTTTTGCATGCCTCAGCAAGAACATCTGTTTGGCAGCTGCTTCTGGTTTCAAATCAAATACCACATCCTACCTCCCCACTGTTACTAAGAACTGCAGATGAGAAGAGTTAGCTGTGGCTTGCTTCCAGTTCTGTTGTGTGATCAGCTTACACACCAACGGGACAACTAGTAATGCAGAGAGCACTCACCAAGCTTGGCTTTTTAGCTGTCAGATAATCCACAACGTAAAACTCTAGAAGAAAACTGAGTATATGCAGAAAGTATTTTCAAGTGTGTTTGAACTGACCGTTCATTTTCATGTTTTGAGGAGATAAGACCTCATCATGGAAGAGACCCGAGCATTTCTCAAGTCCGATAAACATCGAAGCAGGTCTTTAAATGTCCTGTGAAGAATCTACCTGCTCCGTATAGAATGATACAGTGTTTGTTGCTATTCTTATTTGTTCTTTGTAAGAAGAGCTATCTCTGTAAAATGGCATTGAAAAAAGGACTTGTTGCTGGGAGTATTTTGATTTTGACTTGTTACCACATCCAGAAGGGCTTACCACATGATCAAGGGATTTCCCAGATCCCAGCTTGTACCAGCTTGCAGGCAGCCCAGGCAAGAGCATCTCCCACCACTGCCAGCAGGGTTGTGCTGCTCTGGGGGCTGCTGGCTGTGCAGGGCAGGAACAAGCAGGGTGCTGAAGGCAATGTCACTGGGCCTCGACCACAAGTCAAGCTCAGCTCCCTCCTGCAGTGGAGCTATAGGATTGCTGAGTGCCATGGTTCCTCTTTGCTTCACTCCCACACGGCTCTGAGGTCTATCTGCATAGTTTGTGACTTAACGGCCATGTGAAGCTTTTGCTGTGCTGGCTGACACTGTCAGCAATGATGATCATCCTTCTGCAGTTTGCTGGTGTTGCTGTATTTTTATGCATGGAAATTGCATTTGGTATAACCTAACTCCTTTCTTTAAGTACCGTGTACCTAACCAGATCTTTGCCTGCCTAACACCAGGAACAAGGAGGAATGCAAGGCAGGGAGATGACTAGGGGATGGAAGATGGTTTAGAGAGAGAGGAGCTGGGATGAATTCCCGTCATATTCGCTATACGTGGGTATGAACCCCAGTGCTATTGGTGCATGGTTCCAGATACCTCTCAAATAGTAACGTATGAAAATGTAGCAATTACTGGCATTTACCACAGTTTGCTTGAAAAATACAATATTAAATGGTTTGCACAATAATTTGGGAGTAAAGACTTTTTTTTAAAGAATAAGAGCTGATACAGCTGATTCGCCCAAAGACCAACTGAATAAAAAATTCCATTGTTCAGTTCTTTGGCTGTTGTAAGTAAGTGCTTGTTTGTCTAGCTGTTTGCGAACAGTTGTTTGTCCAGTAGCTTGAGTTCAGTTGCCTCAACAAGCCTTCTGGGTGCACAGCAGCTGCAGAAATGGGTAACAGGTAGCTGAATGCAGCTTCTTCCACCGATTTTGCTCAGCCTCTGACAGAAGTACTTGCTGTTAAAAGGAAACATCAGTTCAGAAAAGACAGGGGATACGAACAATGGGATTGGGTTTCAAACTACATGACATTAGGGTAAATGTTATCATTTTAAGTACTTTAAAACAGAACTACCTCTGAAACCAATTAGCAAGGGCTTTTAATTGGTGGGGGCATCTTTTTAAGGACCTCTTCTTTAATCTTTTATGGTAATCAGGCTCTCATGTTTACAATTCAGCGGTGTTCTCCATACAAATAACTAGTTAAAATTCTTAATTAGATTATAGTGACTATAGGAAAAAGTTGTTCTAAAAGCAAAATTACAGACTATTATGACTAATGCTGTACAAATTAGCATAAAGTAGCTCAGACCGAATTATCCCTGAGAGTTTGCAATTAGGAGCACCTGCTATTAATGCACTTGCTAAACTTTTACCAATTAATCATTACTTCCTCGAATAACAAGAACAAACTGAATGTTGTGAATATTGTGAGAATGATTAATTGCTAGTGGTAAATTGCTGACTAGCTCCATTATTACTTCTACCTTAAAGATTTTCAGAAATGTGTCTATCAGTTTTATGAATGCATAAATTACGCTAATGTACTCAGTATCAGTTGGATTGTTTTTGTCCTACTTAGCTGGTAGCATCTGTTCTCAAACTTATCTAAGTCTCAGAGACTTTCAGAGCATGAACTATGTAACAGTTATTTTTACCTTGATTTTTTTTCTCTTCTCTTTTTCCAAAATGGACCCTAAACTCAGGCTCCTAAATCCTAATGCTAGGAGACTAAATCAATGGCTTTATTAATTCTTTCAAGTATTGGGTATAGGGTAATTCCCATCATCTGAAAGCACTGACCTTTGACATTTGAAAAAATACTTAGTGTTGTTAACATCATTGCCTAAACTTATCTGTTTGTCCCAGCTTCATGGAACAGAATTGTCCTGCTTCTTTTTCAATACATACATTAATATTTGAGGGAGTATTATGCCACTGGTGTGTAACTAAAGTGGATGTTTTTGTCTTTCATTTTTTAAGAAGCCTCTATTTTCATGGGTCT
>NW_008794452.1:1256390-1293829 GCF_000699145.1 Aptenodytes forsteri
TGTTTTAGTCTTTCATCATTTTTCAAGCCTCTATTTCCATGGGTCTTAGACATTCTGAAAAGGTCAGTGAAGTAGAATACTAATTAATGGTTCAATAAATGATGTTATTTGAAGCCTTTTTCTTTACACTAACTGGGGGTTGGAGTAGATCTTAAATTCTGCCAATTCAGGAGTCCTTTTAGTCCTGTGTAATCAGAGGCATTGCAGCTTTAATATAAATTGGAAAAATCTAAATTGGAGAACACGTCATTACAGCTGTTGAGTGAAATAACAGCAGATTGCTAAAATGCATGATACTATGTTACCAGATTCATAAGAAATATAGGAAAATCTGGAAATTATCAAGAGATACATGAAATGCTGTGAAATGGCTAGAATTGTTTATCTTGGCTGCTCTGAGATGAAGTCACTACATGGATGGAAAAAACCCTGAAGTGCAGCTTGTGAAAACTGCCAGAAATTAAGATTTCACAAAGTTGAAAAAAAAAGGTTGTAAATCAGCTAGCAAGGGAAGAAAAAAATAAAAAGCTAGATATTTTTGACATGCCTCAGAGATGTAAATGGAGAAGGCATGGGTGAAAGACTCCTCATTCCCAGGCCATCCGAGCTGTAAGGAAGAACCACTTTCTGATAACCCTTTAGCTTCCTAGAGAAAAATGTACTTGCAAATTAAATCTACAGTTTTTATTATATTGCTGATGAACAGGTAGCGCTAGTAAATATTGCTTAGATTACTTAATCCCTTATAGTGAAATAGAGACAACAGAGAAGCAGCAGAAAACATGTAGCTACCATTTAAAACTAACCTAGCACCTGAAATGTTCTCAAAGCTTTATGAACATAATAAATGAGATAATAATAGCCTTTGTCCTAAATGTTGCAATCGAGCCTTGATATGATGCCGCAGACATTCCTACTGAGAACTCTTGGTGAGACAAGCTTAGTGCCTTTCTACGAAGTGCCCCCTCATTTGGAGCACTGGGCTTCCAAGCAGAAGCCCAGCTGGAGACTGTGCTACTGCAGACAAGGATGGCAGGAAGGCAGGCAAGGGAAGTTATGCCTGCAGGGCCTTTCTAGGGAGTAAAAGCAGTAGATTCTGGACCACTTCTCTCTGGTTTTTTAGACCTTAACCTGGGTTGAAGAGGAAATTAAAAGTAATGAGGCATTTCTGTGCAGTTACTATCAAGGCAACAATTGACATCAGCCAGAAGCAGCCATGTCATCCAAAGCCATGTTCCTCTTCTCTAACGCTGTTCTGTCCAAACGTCCACGCATCTTCAGGATCTGTTGTATGAGAGTACCTTGCAGAGCAGGTCTGCTGTAATGAACTCCTTTGTGATTAATTCCTACAGTGCATAAAGTGACTATTTGTAGGCAAATACGATGCTTACATGAGGTGTCTATCATGTTTTGATAATACATATGCACAAGTTTCACTTATTTCATAATACAGTTATAGAAATTAATCTAAATTCAAATATTTTACCAAGAGCTTAGACTTGAGGCATGTGAACCATGGAGGTGCACGCTGGAGCCCTGCAGGGGAAGCCTGGCAACCATCAGAACAGAGGTGGCCATGTAATGCATAAGCATAGTGAGGGGGTGACAAGCAACACCCTCAGGAAATGCAATGAGAACAAAATGTTGGCATCATGAAATGTAATATTCATCAAAGATTCCCTTTGATTATTTCTTCTATGATTGATAAACTGACCAAAAGTGTAGTTTCAGCAAACAGCAATGAAAATTACAGAGCAGCTAATGATGATCATGCTCAGAAGTGTGAAGATTTTTGCTGTTTCTCTTGCTGATGTTTCCTTATCTCCCAGCTGAAAGGCCAGGTACTTCTTACAGATTAAGATTTTCTCCTTCTACACCTTACCAAATGTAAGACAAACTGAATTTGTGTTTTTAAATGAGCCATTTGTACAAGGTGGTTGTGTGCCTGTCCTCTCCTTTTCTGTAGCCTCAGGGTCTGTAAACTTGTTTTCTGCCTTTCTCTTCTTGTATTGACCTCGCTCTTTCACTGCACAGCTTTAGCAAATGAAGCTGTTTTATGTATGATACAGTGCTGAAGCCTAAGAAGAATCCTCTTGGTTACTTTGATACACCCTGGATCCCACTCATATTTGCACAATGCTGCAAGTAATAAATAGCTTTGGTCGTGACGGGCGACTGTCACCGTAACTCTTACTCACCTGAAGCTGCTACCACACCATAGTGAAAGAAATGGGTGCTACTGGCTCTGCTCAAAAGAAGAAAAAAATCTGAAATCCTTGGGACAGATGCTGAACATAGCAGCACTGATTTTAAAGAAGCTGCAGTGATTAACATGAGTTGAGTATATAACCACATAAGGATATATAGGTCACCAGGGAGCTGACGTTTCAAACATTTCTGCTAGGCATTCGCTTTGGCAGTTTTGTTGGCCTAGTTGGGAGTGAAAAATGAGGAAAAATAAAGAGATTCAAGTGACCATGGTGTGGCACATGAGAGAAAACAAATAGGTATCTTAACAAATATTTCCCCAACAATTGTAATGCACGTTCACTTTGCTTTAGTTTTTAGACCAAAGAATGCAGCTGCTCTCACTTTACTAAGCTAATTCCCCACTTTCTGACTACTATAGGCTTCTCTTTCTAAACTGTGCTGCCATGTGGCTGCATTTGAGTTATGCTCATAGCTCATTTGGAATGAATAAATTGTAGTTGAGAGCTGGCCCCAAAATGCAGTACTAGAACGAGAGCTGTGCTTTGCTTTTTTGTGTGTGTGTGTGATTCATATGCGGGGAAAAATCAACATAAATGTTGGTGGGCACATACCCAAAAATTAACTTTATGTGCCAATGCTTTTCTTGTTCAGTTCTGTTTCTACTGCTCTTGCAGCAAGTGGTGATAAGAGAGTTCTTGTATTTTCCCAACAGACAAAGGGCTCACCGCTCTTGACGCTACAGCAGCACTTCCATTTCAAGTCATGACAGGAATGTAATCAGAATCAGAGGTAGTTATGGTCCTCAGCTAGCTGGCCGTACATTCAGATTAGAGCTAGTTGGCGTACGTTAGAACAGCCCCATCTGTATGCTAGACTGCTCCAACCCAATCTGCTGAGATGGATTGATCCAAACCATCAGGAGCTGAGAGCAAACTCTTCTGCCTGGTCAGAGAGCATCTGAGTATGAAGGAAAAATTGTTGTACTTCATTGATTTGTTAAGAATGTTCCTGATAGCTTGCAAACAATCATGTATATGGAACCATTCATATATATGTTAACATTTCGTGAATCTAACCTTTGGAATTCTTTCCAAAATTGCAGTGGTATTTGGATCAGTTTTAGACTTACACAAACAAGTCTGTTTGTTTTTTATCGTTCTGTACCAAATAACTGTTAGCCCATTTTGACCAAATGTAATGGAATGATGTAGTCAGAGATCATCAAGTTTTTACATGTTTCACCAACCAGGAGAAAAGCTGTCACGTCACTTGTTAGATACCAGGGAAAGTTACAGAAAAGTAGGAAGAGCTACAACTGAAGTTTGCATATACCTTCCCCGATATTGAAGTCAATCAATTGCAACACACCAATCTTAAAGAAATCAGCCTGTTACCATGCTAGTGTTCCTTGGGGCTGAATAAATTGGTTTCATAATGCTACCCTTTCTGATCTTTTTACTGTCATAACTTAATTGTCAAAGTTGTTTTTTACAGAATGTCTCTTGGAGATTGTCAATTGCTCGGTATTGCTATGTCTAAATTTGTGGGAATTTGAGGGGGTCTTTGAAATACTGGTGTAGTTGTTTAGGACACATTTCAAAGACTTCCATGGCACTGCAGAGACTGAAGTACATGACTTACTGTGTAAATGTAGCTCATGCTAATTGTCTGTGGACCTTAGTTTTAGAAATATATTGCATTTCCTGTTCCAAGAGATCAGTGTAGTCAATAAAAGGCTGGTTTCTTTGAATGTAGGAAGTAACTGAAATCCAAAATTGGATATCATTATAATAGACATCTTAGGAACCCCACAGAACAAACGAGATCAGGTTATATGCACAGGCCTTGTTAGAGGTGACTGACTCTATTCCCTTCCTGAAAAAGTTGTTTTACTTGCACACATGCAGTGCTAAGTAATTGCCTTATATCATTAATCCATTTTTCAGTACAAATTGGTCTCATTAAAATTGGCTAGTGAGAGTTAATATGGCACACTCTTCTAGAGAAATATGTTGCTGCATGCAAACAGGCAGTCTTAGATCTGCCTTTGCTCGCTGGCAAGGCAAAAATTGCAAGTACTCTGTTCCAGCAATAATAATTACACTGCATACCATGCAACAATATGTCATCACTTCTTACAGCAACATGGTAAGGCTCACTGATATTACCAGACCTCTGAAAATACTCTGGAAACGGTTAAATTTCACAAGGACAAACTCTATTCCACTGTACCCCTGCAAGTCATAAACAGCAAGAACGCTGTAATTTCTCAGGTGAGAGAGTTAAACTGTGGTGAGTGTCAGCATGATTTATAGATCTTGATTTGTTTAGGCAAAGGGCAGTGTGTCTTTGTGTCATGTACAGGTTGTGTATATCTGTAGAGACAATCAGTATTTGACTTTGCCCTGTATTCCTGAGTAACTCAGTGCTCAGTACTGTTTGCCTTTAGCAAACATTCTTCACTGTTTTGCATTAAGTATTTTCAGTGATTGATAGTTTTCTTGTTCAAGGATTGATAAATGCGAATCTGCTTTTCATCTTGGCCTAAAGGGACCCTTGATGGAGTGGAGCTTTTAGGGTTGTTTTTTCTATAAGCTTTGAAAAGAGACTGAAAGACTTGATGTTGAGTCACTGGGGAATGTGAGTTATAACGTGTGGCTCGGTCTATCACTCATTACGTAGCATAATCAACTAAGTGACCAGTTCTGATGGGAATAAAAATGCTGTCAGTTTTCTCGGGGAACATCAGTGGATGAATATCCTTCGGCAGACTTCTAGCCAAACTCCAGTCTGAGAAACAAACTATGCTGTCTTTATGAGTGAAGAGCAAAATCATGGGAGGCTTGTAGAGAAGCAGTGCAAAAGAGAGCAGTGCAGAGAGGGCATCTGTGTGCAGATCGGTGCAATTATTTTGCCAGGTCTTCAGTGGTCGTGGTTTTTGAGGTCTTCGCTAAGAATAATGGTTTGAACTGTAGAAAAGCACATCTGCAAGGTTAGATACGTGTGAGATCTATGAGTCAAACCAATGGGGTCTGTCCCAACAGTATGTTACTGAGAAGGGAGCAATGAGGGAGGGCATACTGATACAGAGTGATTCCAGCACCAGCCTACAATGCACCCGAGCAGTAATTCTAGTTGTTGCCTCCTCGGCAAAAGGTGACTCCAAGCCTGACTGCTGCTTTTGTCCTCTAGCTGTGCCCTGCTGTGTTTGCCCAGATGGCTCTTGAGCTCCAGGCCCCCGTTGCCTGCCTCAGTGTTAGGCTGCTGTGTGAGGAAGGCATCCTGAGAGCAGGCCTGCAGCACCCCAGCTATTCTCCTTGCAAGCCTCTGCTGCTCCTGGTCATGGTGGCCAGCACAGCCGTGCTGTGGACAGTCAGCTACTTCCAGAGACGGCTGGGGAAAAATAAGCAAGGAAAAACATGAGACAGACTTGTTTGAAGGTAAGGACAAGGAAGATAACTAAGGTCCTGCAGTCCCTTGCCCACAAGGAAAATTTAAGGTATATGAGTAAGTTTGGGGACTGTGAGCTTTTTATCTGTTGTGATATAGGGTTTAAAAGAGAATAACCTGTTTCTCAAAGCTCTGTGCCATGTATCTAGGGTATAGTTTTATGGACTTCTGTGAATTAAAAAAAACCACCACCGAACAATGACAAAACCACCAGGAAAAAAACTAAGTCTTAACATAGTTAAAAAACCCCTAAACAAAAAAAATGAAAAGGGGTTCATATCTGTGCCCTAAAACTGAAATATGCAGGCCTTGGAACATCTGAATATGGTTTGGAAACAGTGCTCAACTTAAGAGGAAAAAATCAAATAAATAGATATTAAGGCTTAACATATAAGATGCTTATTTAAACAAAAACATCCAGGAAAATTTTAGCAATGAAAGTGTTAAGTGAAAGTGAAGAGAGAGCATTTAAAGGAAAAAAAAAATCCCTCATGAAGTTACCAGGATAAAAATCAAAACCTTCTGATGATCATATAGCTTTTGCATCATAAAAATGTAAATGAGGAGTGTTTATTACTAAGCCAATTTAAAGACTCAGCTGAACATTAAGTACACTGTTACACTAACAAAAGAAAGTTAGCCACATCACTGATGGAGAACAACTATAATTCTTCAGACTTAAGGTGGCAGCTTTGCCTAATACCTGTAACCTCTTCCTTCTGCTCTGATGGATTCTGCTTTCCCTGCTGGCCTAAGAAATGTCACGTCTCTTATTGTGAATCAGGAGGGAAAAAAGCAACCAGAGAGGTAAAAAAGTTGATTACACATATGAAACAAACAGTGAGTAATGTAGCTGCTGGTGACAGTAGCAAAGTCGGAATATAATGAAAGGCTTAGTTTCAATATCATGCAAATGATATAAAACATATAAACAACAGATCCCGAAATGAAAACATCTTGAAAGGGAGGTAGGCAGGGGTGGGGAGAGAGGGAAAGAAAGTGTGATATGTACTATACTAGCTTAAATGGAAATGTTCCCCAAACTGATTCTGTTTCCCTTGTTTGGCTCGTTCATTTTTTGTTTTTATTTTTCCTTTTGCCCTCATCCTTATTTTCTGCCTTAACTTTATGTTTGGAAGGAAGCAGCAGTCCTCAGCAGCCACACGGACTGCGGTTATTATTGTAGCACTGCGATTGCTTTCTTGAAAGAGAAAAGTGGCATATTAATGCAGGAGATGCTCTGGGCCAAAGGAACCATGGTTGTTGTGTGTGGGAATAGTGAATCGCAGCAGCTGAGCCAGAAAACTAATATACATGTGTTTCTCATTTCCCAGATGAAGGGACACCTTTTCAGGTACTACTTGAATGGCAGTGATTAAAGAGGATTTTCAGGTTAAATGCAAGTACTCCAGTTTCCTGTATACAATGGTGGATATGAATTTGTAGTGGGTATCTTGCCATCCATTAGATAGCAAACTTGCTTGCTGTGGAAGGAAACAGCATCTTTTGAATCCTTTTAAGTTGTCAAATACATGTCATGAGGTAAATAAAAGGTAAAGAAAAAAGTACTGATAGAAGTTATGGAAGAAATTATATACAATAGGCATCTCAAAAGATGTTTTTGTTTTGTATAGCAGTGGCATTTGAATTTCTCAAAAAGCAATTTCTTTAAAATATCAGGTCTGAAACACTTGGTACGGAATTTCAAAAGTGCATCAAAATTTTGAAGTTTCACAGTGGATTCTCAGTTGGGGGACAGGGATTATTTATATATTTACTTGACATGAAACTAAGTGATAAGCTGTTTTTCATTGCAAGGATCAAATATTGTGATCAAGGAAAGGAAAACCACATTTGCATTAGAACTAAGTAGTAGCTGCTGTTATTGACTCTAAATCCAATACAAACAAAAATATTTCACCTCTTATGCCTTAATGTAGCACTAGTAGGGGAGCATGTTATATTTGCTATTATTGGCAAGCTGTGAAATACCACTTATAGATCAATTTATGTTACTTTAAGCAAAATATTTCCAAGAGACACTTTTTAAAAATAATTTCATTCCGATGTGCTGCTTTTTCCTCCACAGCAATTTTTGCTAAGATATGTTTTTATGTTGGGGTGGGAAGGCAGACTTTGCTAAAACCAGCATTGCTAAGGACATGCTTTCATGCATGTACTCACATACATGCAAAATCTAATTGATTATTATCAGAAATAAGTCTAATACCACAGAAATCAGGGCAGCTATATAAGATGAAACTGGGAGGTGCCACCCAACCCTTAAGCCTGTGAACAGAATCAAAAAAGTAACACACGTGTGAAACAGACTCTGTGGGTTTACGGCAAGGATGGCCAACTTTTTGCACGCTTTGAGGTATCTTTTGTTCCCATGCAGGTAACGCGGGACTGGCCACACTGCGCTTTGCACATCCCAGCACCTGACCCAGTAACCTGATATTTCCTCTCCCTACCCTGACAGGGTGCTGAATTTATCCCCACACAGAGTGACAGCTCCTTTTTCTGTTTTTTGAGTTTGGGGGCGGGGGGGGGATGCAGGTGTTGTTGTTGTTGCCCTACCAACAGTTCAAGTCTGACAAAAGCTTCCATATAGGTCCACCACTTCTTGGCCATTCCTGATTTGAACCAGTGCAGTTCCAGTGATTTCAACTGACCTGTATCTTCCCATGCTCAGGCTGTGTCTCAAGACTCAAACAGGATGAATGTGGGTTGCCTAGTGTGCTACCATCACAACTTTTTCTGGAGACTGAAATTTTACTATATATAACACAGAAAAGTGGAATGGAAGTCCTGTTTCAGGACTTTTTTGCTTCTTTTTTTTCACTGTAGCCTTTACCACTTTCCAGAGAAAAGAATTTAAAATGACCAGAATGAATCTTTTGAAACCTTTAATCAAAGTATTGGAATGAAAACAGGGAGCTTTAAAACTCAGAAGTCTTATCTGCAGGAGGCAGCTAATATCATCTGTTCTTTTAAAAAAAAAAAGAATTCATATCAAACTGTTGAAGCAAATTTTCTTTGGAAAGGAATTAAAGCAGAGTAATAGCTTAGGGCCAAATGCACTCCTTTACATTCCTTGATTTTACAGAGAGGCAGGGCAGGTGCAAAGTAGCTGAATGATTACAGAAGATAAGAGCAGCAGTGGGTTCAGGTCTGTGGCCTGCCATTTCATCTCAAGATCCAGCAAAAGCCTCTTCTTGCTCCCTCACCTTTGATCTTCTAACAGGAACTAGGGAGCAGAGCTAGGGGTAAGGACACCAAGCAGCCAATTTCTCTTGCAGCCTTTAATTGCACAAGCAGCAGATCCTGTTCCCTCCAAACTCTGCAGGGCCATTTCAGTCCTGTGCCTTTGGAGGGGAGGTGAGGAGGGATGGGGGCTGCTGTGGGAGGCCAGGCAGAGCCCTCTGGACAGCGAAATAAGCCAAGAAACACCAAGTCCTGCCAAATACGCAGAGTAAAATTGGGGCTGTGTGTGTGCAGGATGAGAATATAGGCTAAAGTTACTGTAATGATCTTTGTCTCAAGATCATCAGTAGCAGATAAAACAGCTCATGGAAATGTGATATTTAATCAAATACCCCAATACTTTTGGTTCAATGCAGTCTGTATTTGGGTAGGGAGCACCATGCTGAACTAGTTATCCTAAGCTTGTGTTTCATGCACTGCGGCTTAGGCAGGCTAGCAAATAGCTCAGTAACGCCACCTGAAATATCCTGGCATATATCTGACAGCTCATTGAAAGAATATCCTGTAAAATTGATGACCTGACTCCATTACTCAAGAATAAAATTGAGTTGGTGTAGTGAGGTAAACATTGGTGAGGGTGTTTGGATGCTGTTGCAGGAAATGAAATCCTCTGCATATATGGTAATATTTATTTTACATTTTGTGCATTTCAATAGGAAATAAGCTCATATTTATCTTCTCACTATAGCAAGAGGAATAGAGCTCCAGAGAAAGTACAGCAGCAGTCTCCAAAGGTTTTCATCTTAAAAAGCTGTATCCCTGAATCCCTGTTGCCTTGTCTTACACTTATGCTTCTGCATAGGATGGAGAGGGCAAAAGCCCTTTGAGATGCCCCGTCTGCTTCAGGCTTACTTGCTGCTGTATTGTTGTGGGGAAAAAGTGGGGGAAGCAAGAGTGTTCTTGCTGAATAAGGAGCAAGAGCTCACTCCTCCTCGTTTTTAGCAGTGGAGGCTCACCCTGGAGGCTACAGCACCTCCTGGTGCTGTAGTGCAGGCACCAGCTTCAGGAGGGTGGGCTGGGAAGGGAGCTCTGCTGTGGCGGATGAGCACAGACAGTATTTCAGTGCCTTGAACCATGCCACACATTGCTATTCTTATGGAGGTTTACTACCCCGGTGGCACTGATGTTGCCTTGGTCAAGTTCTGTGCCCCACGTCTCCAGTGTGGATTGACCCAACACTGAGATTTCTTTTTGTCTTTAGGGAGCTTTCAGCAGCCAGCTCATTTGCCACACTCCAACAACAACAAAACACAACTAAAAAAACTAGACTTCATAAATTATTTCTGCACTTAGCTGGAATAACTGACCCTCCTGAGTCTCCTCAGATGTTTGGCCAATAGGACTTTTCTGGCTGCATCTTCAATGTCATCAGAAATAAAAGTACATAATGTATCACTCAGGGACATAGATATCAGGTAAACTTGTGACGGTTCTGGACATCTTTGGATACATGAATGAAATTGATGTTAGTTCTCACTTACTAATCAATCTAAATAACACAATAATACAGAAATAGGAGGAAAAAAACCCCAACTTCTGTAATTTATTTTCTTCATTTACACCTTAGGATCATCTTTCTGCATTAGAAATTAATATAATCTTCAAATACCTGTCTTGATCTGGTCCTGCTAAGTGAATAGCAAATCGTAAGCTGGAATGGAATATAAGACTTGCTCTATTTCTTATCTTGAACTCATTCATATACTGCTCTTTATTCCTCATTCATAGGACCATAGTGCCCAGGACCTGAAATCTTTTCCCCAGTGAAACACGGTTATCCTGTAGAGCAAGCTGTGCTTGAGAAAAGTTTGCAAGTTTGGACCGTAAAAGGGAAAGCAAATAGTGGAATGGAAAATGTTTATAGAGATAATTGGGTAATACATATTTGTCAGATATGTTAGAGTTGAGTGACTTTTTTTTTCTCCTTACTGTAACACTCAAAAATGTGATAGCAGAGAAATTATCTTATCCTATTTCTTTTTTCCTAGCTTAATAGTTGTTTGGGCTCCACAATTTAAAAAATACTTTCTCTCAGAAAGCACTTATCTAACATATGGGCATCATAGCTGCAGTGACTGAATGCTTCATAAGCATAAATTGACTTTATTTTCACAATAGCAGCACCCTGAGCTGAGAAAGTTTTCAACCCTGCTAAATAGGTGGGGAAGAGGGAGAGAGAGGAAATGAAGTGTCTTGCTTATTTTTCTCAGCTACCCATTGCTGAGAAGCCAGTCTTTCCTTCCCTTGTCTATAAAGTGGCTGTGATTTTCATAAATGCCAGGAGGATCTTTCCTTTCCTGTCTATATGGTGGGGGAAGCTATGACAGGCCATCAGGGATGTGGAACACAAAGCCGCCAGTTCACCGCCATTGCTTTAAAAAGTGAATATTAAGCCTGGTGACGGTATGGGCAAATGGGGCTCTAAAATATCTGGCCTTTGAGGCTCAGATTTAAACTGGGAACATTCCAGTTTAACCCAGGTTTAGTGTTATAATCAAGTAGCGAACAGGAGCTAAGGCAAAAGAGATGTAGCTTGTGCTCTTTCTCCTCTCCCAGCAGCACCTGCTGGCCAGTATTATTCTTCTAACATTTTTTAGTCTACCCATTATATTAAAAACACACCTTAGACTCTACATCAGAAACCTTACCTGGTGGTTTAGCAACCTCCATCGTAAGCATGAGAGAGTGAGGCATCTTGTCCTGGCCACGTGGAAGTGCACAGAACCCAGGTGCATGTCCCAGTCGCTCTTAGCCAAAATGCTGATGTATGTGTTGCACCCAAGGACACATCTGCAGAAATGAAACGGCGCAAGTGGAATGTGTTCTGCATGCTATTGAAATTGTTACTGAGCTCCTTTTAGCTTCCAAAGCAAAGAATCTGGCCAACAGCCTTCATGTTACCATTTTAAACAATCCACCACGAGAGGTGGATCACCAGCTAGAGTTTCTCCTTGTGGCTAGTGGACAGAGAGTATTTGACGCTACAGCCAGTGTTTTTATATTATGTCTTTTCTGTATAAAAATGTGAGTACTCAGCACCAAATAGCTGTAATTAAGCATTTTAATATTTTTTTTCCTGAAAGCTCTAATGTATATTAATATTTATCCAAAATGTCTTATAAGTGGGTTATACATTTGTTTCTGTTATGCTAACAACAAATACTTGATTTCTTTAGGCCTCTCTCTTCAACTTTTCTTTTCTCTTCATAGCAGTTCCTAAACATAATGCAACTCTGTTTTCCAACCCGCCTGTAACCATGGCTTTAATTTTTTGTTTCCTTTGCTAGTGAAAAAAAAAAATCAATTTTATCAAGCTACTAGTAAAGTACAGAGAGCGTTTACTGTAATTAGGACATTGCATTACAGAATTGATCTAAAGAATCCTGTTAAATGTCATTGCTCTTAGCAAAGAAACTGCAGAAGTTGAAATGGAAACGGAATTTTGAAAAGGAGAGTTAAGTAATTTATTTAGCTGTTCAATCATGCTCACTGATCTACTCATGAGCTGTGTTTTAATTTAACAACTTGGGCTTTCTTCCTGCAGTAAAAGATTAGGAGAAATCTTTGATGTAAACCAGGTAATTCTATGCTTGCCTGCTCTTTGTTTAGCAGCTGTTATGCCACCCTCCATTCCTTTCGGCAGTTGGCACAATGCAGGTAATGACGAGGTGCGTGATGACAAATACCTTCATTGTCTCATTTCCTATTGATTTCATATGCCAGATTCTTCAAACCACTACAGAGTAAACCCAGCGCTGATTAGCGTCTAATTCTCAATCCTTTTCAAGTTTATTTTTAAGGGATATAAACTTCCTTCAGAATAAGTCCAGTCCTTCAGTCTTATCTATATGGATGTAACCTGTATCATTAATTCATTGGAACTAGGTGCCTATCCTCTTGGACATAAGAACTGCCACTGATTGGATTGCAAAATTGGAGCCTCAGTAAGAACCCCTGTATTCTGCGGAGAGGAAATATCATATGATGAAGATCTGCTCATATATAGCACCATTTGGGAATTAATCTTGCAATCAAATTGAATACAGGATTAGCTCTGAAACCCCCTTCTTATATCTGACACACATTACACTAACCTACATTTCTAAGAGCCAGGCGGCTCCTTCAGGAAAGCCATTGTTCAGTTGCTGAGTTGGGAAATACACAATGGTAAAGGCTTGGCCCTGGCTCCTTCTTTCCTTGCCTCAGAACTGGTGAGAGCAAACCTGGCCTGCACTCAAGACAGAAATGATTACATAGTTCATGGAATCATTCAGATAAATTTTATTCTGCTTACTTGTTCACCATGCCTGCCCTAGGCTTACTTGAATTCCTCACACCTTGGCTGTACGTGTGAAACCCCTCATTCTGCAGAGAGGAATTTGACCTTCTGTTCTTACTTTCCTCCATGAGTAAGATTATATCCTCTTGTTAGCAAGCTGTGTAGCCACATAAGAGCCCCTGAGCAATGTACAATGTGGAGGTGGTGATTTTGTTTAAAGTATTTTATTTTTTCATCCCTTATAGAAACATTTCCTTAGATGCCGAACTGTCTGTATTTTATAACATAAAAATCAAATGCAGGTTGGGTTGTGAAGGAACTTATCCCTGTAGACACAGAGTATAATACTGAATATATCAACTGTATCTCTCCTCAATATGTGCAGAATTTTGAAAGAAAAGGATCAAGCAGTTCTTTAAAGTTCAGATCCTGAAATCGATAAATTTTCATCTGCCTCCATCTGCCCTCCCCCACCTGCTATCTAATGATCTCTAAATATCTTTAGACAGAGAAATGCATTGTAGTATTTTGGACTGACCTGGTTTGAGGATAAAGTACACTCTGCAGAAGAAACAGGAAAAGAAAGTGAAAAGAACACAAAGGCAAACATTCAGGGGTGATCAAACATGCCGTATTTGTAGACAGACAGGATGTCAGGGTGAAATAGATTATGAAAGCATTAAGATCTGGCAATTGAAAGTAAAGAGTGCTTTTGATAGTTAAACATTGAAACTTTATTGAAAAGGGGTTGGGGTTGTAATGAAAACAACATCTGGCTGTGATTGCTAAAACTTGATTACAAGAAGGAAAACTGAATGATGTTATCTCACACCAACATAAAAAAAATCCTTGAAAAAATGGACATTAAAAAGGAAAGTTAGACAGATGTAGCAAAGCAACAGATGCTGGAGATGGACAAGCTTTCCCCGGGGACACGTTGCCAAGGAAAAATAAGAGCCTTATTCTGATTGCCTGCTGCTACAAATCAGCATTAGCTCCACTGAAGTCAAACTACTTGTGCCAGTGCAAAACTGGCATAAGATCAGAATCAGGTATTGAAAGCAAAGCAAAGTGATAGAATATGGCAAATTTCTATCAAGAATCTAATTAGTTTGGCATTATTGTCACGTGTAGCTGAGTTTGTAACCAGGTTTATTTTTTATGATTGATGAACGTACTCAAATATTGGCAGCATGGTCAAATATTCCACCAGGTGAAACACCCAGAGGACTATTCTAGACATACAAAGCAGAGAAAAGGGTAGGCACAGATTCCTCCTGTTGTATAGTATCTTGGTGAGAGAAAATCGGTGCTTACCTATTCTCAGGCATATTTGGGGGTAAGATGGGGGCAGAAGGAAGATGACTCGATCCTGCCGTGCTCCTCATCTTCTCGAAGGCTCCTCAGCAATAGTTTCCAGTGATGGAGGGTGGGTGTTCCCCAAACCAGGATTGCCTGGCTTTGGCAAATACCAAGATCCCCAGCTCTGGAGTGTTCTCCAAGCTCTGCAGCCCAACGTGCTCATGCCTCCAGGCTGGAGGTGCACAGGCTCACGGCAGAGCCATCAGTCAGGTTCTGGGTGTGCTGCTCGGACTAGAAAACAGGCATACCAGTTTCCTGCTGCTATAAGCAGTTATAGAACTGATGCTAGTATCTGCTTTGCTGAGCTTCCCCCAGTGTGAGCAACTCCTCATGTGTGTGGGTTTCATCCCCAGCTGAGTTAAAATAAATAAACAAGTAAATAAAGCCTGCAAACAAGAAAACGTGCTTTCCGGCCAGCCTCCCATACTACATTTTTCTAAACAGTTCTTTCATTTTATAGGCAGTTTTTATTTTTCACTCTAAACTGTGACCGTGTGTTACGGCAAAACAGTTTCTTAACACCTTTCTTAACTTGCTCTAAAGAGTATGGGTGGGGGCCGCTGTGTGCTGGTGAATAATCCCTTATCCTCTAGATCACAGACAAACACTGGCTGCGAGACAAAGAATTAGAAGTGAGTGTGAGCAGACTTATAAAGCTGTGGTAGGGAAAGGGGGATATGACAAAATTAGGAAGGGACAATGTATTGGAAAATCAAAATGGATTTTCAAAATAATCTTTTAAGAGGCTGTTGGTAATGAAAATGTTTTAACAGTGTTTTGGTTTTATGTGACACAAAAAAAGAATATGCTCATAGCACTCTGATGCAATTCAGAGAAAGAGGGCAGGAATGGAAATGGTTGGGAGAAGGTTGATATTTAGAGGAGAATTTGCATGGTCTGCTTTATACAGCTATCTTGCATTGGTAAAACTGAAATCAGGAACACATACACACACCATTTCAGAGCAATTATTGTGTCTTCTCTCCTACTTGCTGGAAAACCATAAGGACCCTAGAGAGACTAGCTCTCCAGCACGAGCGCAGAAAGTTAGCTGCCCCAAGCAGTGACAGTACCCTATTAGTGCTGCCCCACAAGCACAGGGTAGCAGCACAGAATATAATTCCATTCAATTTTATCTGCTCTCAAAGAAAACACAAGATTAAATAAGTCTCGCCACTGCTAACTGTTGGCTAACAGAAGAAAGGATGAATGCTCTGCCTCCCTTTCTCATCAGGCAGTTAACTGCATGCTTCCTTTGCCAACTCTATGTACTTTGTGCTTCAGCAAATTTCTTTAAGCTGACAGGAATAGAAGTAATGCGTCTCATCAATCGGGCTTTCATCCTGTTTCATCAAACTTCTTAAGCTTTTTTCCCCCGGCTTTCTGATTTGTTTCTGAATCTTCTCTCTCTTCCTCTTAGACTTCCTCCAAAGAGCGTGTTGTACAGTGGTTTCCTTCTACAGAAACTAGATTTATGGGATTTATAGCATGGGGGGATCTGCTTTATAGTGACCGTTAGCCCTTGGGTATCAACATATGCTTTCTATGCTAAGGAAAAAGAAAATCTATTCACTTTTTGTATTGTGTGCTATTGTTCAAAGTGTGGTATCAAGATCAAGGGGGTCACTAAACTGAAAGCTATCACATAGTAGTGCTTTCTTGCTTTACAGACAGAATAATTTCCAAACAGATTATTGGCCCTGGCAAGAAATAGCAAAAGTGTGCACAAAACCTTAGTAAAAGATTCTCTTCAGGAAACTAGTATCATCCAAGCAGTTCTGAGGTTTTAGGTGGTAAGGCAATGGTATCAAAATGGCCAAGTGTAGGTAGCCCAGTGTGTGCTCTCCCCACCGCCCAAGCTGATGCCGAAGCAAATGCCAATCTGGAAATCATAGATGGGCTTCCTCTCCATGGCCCTGATACCAAGCTGGCACAACTGCCTGGAATTGGCTTGCATCCAGCTGACTTGAAGTGCAGCCAGAACTGCCTGTTTCCATAGATCTACTTTTACACGGTCTTACAGTTGCTCTGTGATGGAAATAGGCCATTTTGATAGCAAATATTATTCATACAATGCTATTTCGAGTCTGCGTATTCTTTCTGACATTGCATGTTGCCTAATCATTTTCGTGGCATTTACAGAGAACTCCTTTTCTCTTTAACCATACATCAAAGGTACCTGTTTCTGACGAATTGAATTCATGGCTCACTTTGACTTCATAGGACTCTAAAGAAATGGTGGCTGCTCTTGAAGCATAATTTCAGTATTTAGTTGCAATTCCAGTTTATTACAGCTGGTGTCAGTCATAAATTCTCTCAGAATTTCATCCCTAAGTGGAAAGCTCATCAAATTACTGATTTCCATTTGCTGTGTTTAGTGTTTGCATCTAAAACAGTTTAGAACCTTGTAAATGGGTTCTAAGCAAAAATTCAGCTTCATTTCATCAGGTTTGAAACATGGAAAATGAGTCTTGTAAGACCTGTAATACATTGTCACCCAATGTTTGGAAGCAGTTTGTCACTTCTTGCTTGTCTTCTGTGTCATGTACTTGAGGTCTCGTCTCTTTCAGAAAGTCAGCATTTTCTGTCTGCCTGCAATCATAGGGACTTCTTTTTTATATGAGGGTAGTGATGGATAGCATGTCAGATTGCATTTGATATTGCAGATTGCAAGGTTATCATTGGGGAATTTACCTGCGTGATGATCTAATTATTATTTAAAAAATTATTTCTTAAAACTTACCTTTAGTGGCAAAGGTCACCCCTTTTATTTCTGAGCAGTGTCTAAAATAATGGATCCTTGCGCTGGACTGGAGTGTCTTGCTTATATTTAAACATTAGTTGATAATAATTTTATGCATCATGTAAATCTTTACATAA
Source organism: Aptenodytes forsteri (assembly GCF_000699145.1). Taxonomy (NCBI): domain Eukaryota; kingdom Metazoa; phylum Chordata; class Aves; order Sphenisciformes; family Spheniscidae; genus Aptenodytes; species Aptenodytes forsteri. The sequence continues at coordinate 1,273,840 of NW_008794452.1, forward strand.
TGAAGTGCTTTGGCATTCATCTCATGCAGTTATATTTGCTTTTTGATGACAAACTAAACTGTCACCAGTGTGTGTAGCATTCCAAGTGCCCTCTACCATTCCAGCCTGATTTGCTTTGAACCTGTGTGGTTGTATTTTAAATCAGGAATATAATATTAAAGCAATTATTGGAAATACCAACTTCTGAATACTTAACCCTTCCCAACTCGAATACCTGTGGGTTAAGTGTGGTTTTGATGTAAAGAAGTGCTACTTTCCTACTGTCTCTCAAAGGACTTGCTCCCTGTTATTCCACAACTGATTTTGACCCTCAGTTTGCAAGTCCCCACTCTTCTTTCCTTCTCATATGCAATGATCTGTGACAATAGAAATAAAGTTCAACCTTGTTTTGTCTTGCTAACAGCATGTGGTTAGAATATCATACTGCCATTTCAGTAATATTTTTACACTTGTCCCCTACTGTCTTGGCTGGTTGCCAGCACGGTGATTTATGCTTTGTTTGTCTCCAGATGTGATTATTGCTTTTCTTTCTTGGATGGGCTATCTGAATGAGTTCTTCACAGATTAAAATGCTGGAGCTCTGAAGTCAGGGACTTGTTTAAACTAATTTTCAGTGAAAATGAGCATAAAAATTCCTAAAGGAACAGAAAACACCTGGACAAAATTTTTATTTCAGTAAAAATTTTGAAACTAAATTATCTTGGCTTTAAATGATGATGTAAGCTAGTAGAGATTCAAAATATGTAACCTCATCTTTTTAAATGCAGCCCTGGGCTGTATTTGCTACTCAAGGGAAACTTTTCTATGACACTTAGTATGTTTAGTAAAAACTCACACCTTTATGGTGAAAAGACAGCTTAAACAGAACATTTTTATAAGCCTTTCATTTCTTTCTTCTTTCACTTTGAAAATTACTTTAATGCCCACTTTAAGATATGTTGAACTTCAGGGAAGTTAGACTTTTATATTCCTAATCAGTGCTGCATTGAGTGCTTAACCTTATAAATATCTTCTGTTTCAAGTAAGACTCCCTTTTCCCCCAACCTTCCCCAAGTATCTGTGGACAATAGTTGACCTAAACAAGTTCAGATCAGGCATGTTGGAGGTGAACACAGAACTAATCATGCTTTAGTGACCAAAGCAAAGAATTTTGAATAAAAAACCCCTATTAGTTTTTATCCTTCTACAAAGCAACTCCCCCAATATACATGCTCCTGAGTTTCTTGGTTTTAAATGTGTATTGTCTCTGACTTCGGTATGAATGATATACTAGCATAGTTTTCCATAAGATGTAACAAGAAATGCATTATTAATTTGGAATACATATGAATATCTTTAGAGGAAATGACTTGGATTCAGACATCTGGAAAATGAAAGCATTATGTATTGACCTAGCGTAATTTGCTGTGATGCTAGTAATTTCCTATTCATTTGTCTTGGTACCAGTGAAAAGAGTATTGTATTTAAAAACAGAACTGCTTGTACTATATTATTTAGAACAGTACTCCAAAACCAGAAATGACTAAGGAGAACCACCGCAGCTTATCTAATCAAGCAAGACACATTTCAGTTCTGTTGCCTTTAAGCATACAGGGTCAACACGTATTCATTTGCGAAGGCATCTTCACTTCTGTAGCAACAGGAGGCAGATCACCTGTGTAAACTGATACCAGTTAATGCAAAAATGCCCCACCAGCTGCAAGAAATCGGTGCTTTTTACAGAGTAACTGTACCAGTTAGCCTCTGAAAGTCCCAGACCCAAGGGAAAAAAGGACTTTTTAAAATTAAATGACTAACTGAAGAAAAACATGAAATAGCAATGTGCATGTCTAGCATGCAATTCTTTTTATTAACAGCAGAACTGTGCGCTGCTTGTTCTTTAGAATCTGTTTGCGCTACCTTCAATTACTTGCCGAGAGCTGCTCAGATCCGGCCTCCATGTCGTTGTTTGTATTGCACAGAAACATGAATCAAGCCTGTCAGTCTTTTGATGTGTATGCCAAGTCAACAGTGCGGTCATTGTAAGTACTTATCAAAAACCCCTCCGTGTTTTCTACCAATGAGGAGAGAACAATTTTTGCCCCTTTGCTTCTTTTTATCACTCTGTGGAAGATTCCTTCAAAAGTGACATAATTGTCAGCTGGAAAAAATAATCTTGTCAGGTGTTGTTCTTAAGTATAGATTTTGAGTTTTATGAAGTTTACATTTTATTTTTCAATTCAGGACATAATGTCTCAAAAAGCATAAAGTAAATATTAGAGCTAGCATTGCATTTTTATGTTTTCTTACTTTGGCAGTTACCTTATAAAATTCCTCTACTTGTAAGGAATCAGATCTAGCAATAGTCCTTCCAGAAAGCAGAGGTTTGGACCGGTAGACGTTTACTGAATCCCAAAATACGGTTAAATACAAGCTATCCTAATCTCTTTATGGGAGAATATTAAGCTGACATTGTCAGTTTAATTTCATCAAAGCAATAAATGTCCTGTTGCCCCAGGGACTCTAGGAAAAGGTATTTTGAGTTTTGGTCACTATGCCAGGCATAATAGTCTCTTTTCTTCTGAATCAGTGTTATGGTCTTAAAATAGGAAAAGCAGCAGCATACAGAAAATAATGTATCAAGAAACCCATACGCTTTAATTTGGGTTCTCTGCAATGGACAAAAGCTCTGAGACAAGATACAACTCTCGTAAAATTCCAGCACTGGAAATCAGGAGGTCTTTGTTTCTGTACCTAATATTGTTAATCTGGCAGCTTTCATTAGACCCACAGGTTTGGTTCTGCACTCCTACAAGTTCAAAGCAGTCCTAACTGAATAGTTGATGCCGATGTCACAGTTTAAGACCAAACGACAGTGCAGAGACTAAATAGATTCGGATACCAAAACAGTTCAGTCATAGATATATACAGTTTTTGGAATTACACATCTTCCCTGTTCTGTGGAAAAGGTGGCACAGTCCAGGAGAGAAATCAACGGGTTAGCTTAATCGTTCCAGCCACGCCACATGTCCTTCTTTAGCTATGACCATCCTCTTCCTCGCAGGCGGCCCTGGAGATGGAAGAGATGGTCCCAAGACCTGTTGCAGGGCCATGGGTCCCTGGCTTCCCTCTGTGCAGGTCTCCAGGCACTGTCAGTAACAGCATCAGGCAGAGAGTAACTGATTCTCGGCTGGCTCGTTCTTGCACTCAGTGCCTGAGAACTGGCTCAGTGTTGCTGGTGCTCACAATCTGCTCCTCTCAAAGGTTACCCACCATAAGTGACTTCTCCAAACTTATATCTAAATTACTCCCTTATGCTATAGGGTTAGCCTGCTACAGCAGGTTATTCTCTTTAAAACAGGTCTGCAGTGAATTTCTCAAATGGGTACTCGTTCATTAGATGCTAGGTATTAACCCTGGAATTACTGTATTTAGTTTCTCACCTACAGCCCATTACTCCGATACCTAATAATAACCATCAACAGTCCATTTTTTATCCCTTTTATTACATTTAAAACAAACAAAAAAAAAGCTAACTACATTGCTGCTAATGACATTAGCCATAAAGCTTCAGCTGTACGTTTAGTGCAAAAAAAAAAAAAAATCGACTGCCCCAACAACCACCTCCACATCCCCAGTTCCATTGAAACAACAACAAAGAACCCTGTGGCTTTACATAATGCAAAGATTTCTCAATTGGATTTGATCCAATTTATTTCCAGTAAGTTTCACAGTTAGGAGACAAAAAAAAAGTTGCTCTGTTTAAAGCATAATAAAAAAAATAAATTTTAATGGATTCATTTGCATGTTTCTATCCGTTACCTATGATTCGAACTTACATCTTGGAATACAATACATAGATAAGTCATACAGAGAAACAGCCTCTGCATAGCAAATTACACTGTCGTTTTAGAGTAACATTGCTTTACCAAACTGAAACAGTAATGGGCCACTAGTAATCACAGATAAATCTCCACAGAGTTGGAGTACTTGTTTAGAAAACCCACTCCCCTCTGTGTATGTAAAACCAGAGCCTGATTCAGAGCATACGGAGTACACAGTTACTAATTCCCATTAGCTCTGGTGGTCCTGGGAACCTCTCAGGCTCACTACTTCAGCTTATTTTTTTTCTAGAACAAGATATCTTAAAGGACAACTTGGGCTTTGGTGTTCTGGCCGAGCCTCCTTTCAGGGCTGTTCTCTCTTTCTCGGAGCTATATGTACATCTGAAGTCAGGTAGTTAGGCGTCAGACTTCATGTCTGGTACATGCAAACTGTTACAGAGCACACACTTAGCGATCTTTAAAAGTGACTTGCTGACAACAGCAAAGTCAGATGTATGTGCCAGGACAAGGTCCCTCTGGAGTGGAACGGCCGGTGTGACAGCCAGTGGCTGTCCCATGTTTGACGGGAAGCTGAGCCTTATCTGCCTGAAGAACTGCGGTCATTAAAGCACACTGTCTAGGGAGATGGAATTACTACTTCTAAGACCTTTGATAAGGCAGTGTCCTTTGTACATTAATGTGTCCTCTTAAAATTTCTGGAGGCTCGGAGAATAGCCTTGTCCTCTTGTTCCCTTCTGTATGAGATCATCATTCAAGACAGAAGGAATGAAGCCCAAGAGCTTCCTAGCTTATCCAGGATCCTCTGAATATTCCTGAATGATGCAAATGGTAAAGAGAGAGAGAGAGAGAAAATATCATACCAACAGCATCTGCTGACTGCCAAATGCGTTGTAATTCCCTAGCCTTTTAAATAAATGCTATTCATATGCATTGCAAAGCCTGCAAGAGGAGGAACTAAACATACCAAGATTTGAAGCTCTGTACTCAAGAGGCTGAATATCATTCAGACTGTGGTTTCTGAGTCCAAATATGAGTAAAACACATTTTCCCAAACCCTGGAAACACAAGACTGCACACCTTTAATCACTGGTATATAGTTTACCTGATCAGTGTTTTCAGAGCATTAGTAAAACTCACAGAGGGAAAACAGACATGAAAACTAGAGTATATGCATGAAATATCAGTGATTATGTTATATACGCATCTGAGAATTGTACTTTATTCAAGTCAGGATCTAATCCAGCTGCCATTAAGTCAGTGGGAATTTTGCCAATGAAAACAATAGTAACAGGATCTGGCCAAAATAATTTAATCCACCCTCTTCAGCTGCTGTGCTCACAGCAAGAATGTTGCCATTAAGAAGTTTATATGGACATAAATATTCACTTTAATTTCCTAGAATTTGTCTACTTGCTTAAAATTGCATTTGTGATTAAAAAAAGAGCAACACAGTGTATTATGGCTGCATTTTAATCATTATAGGTTCAGGAATAAATAGAAAAACAGCTTAAATATTTTATACACATTATATTGCAATCTTGAATTAACAATTCATTTTGGAGTTGTTTATTTCTTTTTCTTTCTCTGTTGGTTTATTTTTCTTCTGTTGGTTCAGGTTTCCAAGCTACTATGTGAGGGTGACTGTGATGGGTTTGGATTTTTTTCTCCTATAATTGCATTCTGGAAAATTGTCACTATGCATGTTGTATCACTGAATCACATCTTGTCTCATGCTGATTCCATTCCAAGAGGAGGAAAGGTTTAGGGGTGTATCATACTAAGGCTATGTTCAACAGGCTGCTACAAACCTCTGGAGGATGCAAGACACTAACATGAGAAAGTCGCCAATAGCTGAAGAGTTTCTGAAAACAGTATTCTAAAGGTTTACAAAACCAGACCCTGCTTGTCAGTGCTGCCTGAACTTCATTAGGAGCTGCCCGGATTAGGAATTGCTCAGGTCTAGCTCCTTGGCTTAGAACTTCCTCAGGGAGGAGAAGATGCCTTGTTTGGAGACCTGGTGGCTTGTCCCCCTGTGCCTGGCATCTGTTCGGAGCTGGCTACACTTGAGTAATTCTGCAATTCTGTGCCCTTCTTTTTCCTCCCCTTCCAGGGTACACCACCGAGTCGTGTGCTGCGTAAACACTGCAGCTGCAGTCAGCCCTTCACAGAGAAGGCAAGCACTGATAGGCTCCAATACAGGCTTCAAGATTTCTCAGGAGTGTGGGGAAAATGTAGTTCTACTACTGGCTGGACATGGAAGGGAAGAGCTTGGGAATCTGTAGGGGCAGACCCCGAGTGGAAACGGGTGAGTTAGGGGCTGTGGCAGCTGCTTTTGCTGCTACCAGGATACTGCCTCACTTCACAACCTGCACCGTGCCCATCTACAGACACTAGTGCAGGGATCAGGTACATTATGCCTCCTGAAATTGCCACTGAAAGCATTTGTGATTTCAAACAATTGTCTCTGGTTTGTTTCCATGACAGCTTGGGAGTGAAAGGAGGCAGAAGCAAACCAGACAGTATGCGCAGTAGTTGCCATTTAAGAGTAACCACGTGTCTAACAGTCCCTTGCACTTACAGTGGCCGTCTCCTGTTCCAGCTAACTTCAGCAAGGAGGATAACAATTTCTTCCATGCCTCCCTTGCCTCTCTTCCCTTTTTTCTCCTGATGCCCCCACAACCTTGCAATATCATTTTGTCCTTTGTTACTAAAGTTAAAAAGTCACTGAAACGTCAACACTTCTCCTCCCTCCTGCCTTCCCTCTCCTCTTTTTCTCCTTTGAGTCTAGCTGTACTTCCTCCTGTTTCTGAATCCTTGAAAATCTAAGGCAAAAACGTACCATGCATTCATTTTAACACCCTTTTATGGCCTCACAACAATGTCAAGTATTCTCGTTCTTATTATGAAATCTGTTAATTTTCCTATCTTAGTTATAAGTGCCAAGCAAAAGAAAATCTTCTCAGTGAAGCCTAGGCCAGGCGGAGGGGAATGCAGGAGGCAATAAAGTGCCTGCAGTGTGTACCGCTGCATACATGCATTTAGTTGCCACTGAGAAACTGTGTATCTAGACCCCACCTCCTCATAGGCCAAACTTTGAATTCACTTTTGGATTTGCTCTATGTTTCGTATTCTTGCCAGGGTCTTGGATGTGGTCTTGGTGGTGGTATCCGAACCCTTCTCTCTGCAGTTTCTGCTGACTTTGATATTGTGGCTCACTTTTGCTTTCCCCTCATTGTCTGGTCTCGATTTCTATGACTATCTCTGTTCTGCAGTGTAGAGATATGTGCATTAGCTATGTATTTTTTTAAAACATTAATATTATAACTGCAAAGGCTGTTACCCAGGAAATATTTGGATCATTTCACAGTGGATATCTGAATTCTATTAGTGGGTAGTGAAGGTTACAAAATTCTCATACTCTCTCCTAAAAATATTTGGAAGGATTTTATGTGTCTCTCTGCAAAACCGTTTAATTCTGCATTCTGACTATCTGGTTATAAAGTTGATTGTTTATTAGATTTGGTTTATTTAAAAGAGACAGCCTCTGCAAAACCGTTTAATTCTGCATTCTGACTATCTGGTTATAAAGTTGATTGTTTATTAGATTTGGTTTATGAAAAAGAGACAGCGAAATTCAATGGATTGAATTAAAATCCCGAATAGGAAATGAGATATAAAAACATTCCTCCTGGATATATTGAGTTATGAGTTCTGTGACTGAACACCATTTTCTATTTATATTTATTGAATTATTTATTCCAAAGAGATTAATTACAAAGATGACTCTGAAAAGAAAACAAGATCTCTCAACATACAGTTGCTTGATTTGGGGGGGTGTGTGTGTGTGTGTGTTTGATTACCTAACCTATTGAGAGAATCCGTGAATCTTTATTATACTACTTAATGGCCTGGAAACACATTACAACAGCATAGTAGCTTATTTATAGCTATATAAAGTTGAATTACTTTTAACGAGACATTTGCATACAATTATTGCAATCACACTGAAATGGAACAGCTACCTCAGCACATTTTTGGGACTTTGACTGAAGAACTCTGAGGATTTCCCTTTGCAGCTGCTGGAAAAAGTGAAGTTCTGACCAGTTCTCCAGGATGCGGTATATGCACTACCACTGTTTCTGGAAGGAGGGAGCCCGTGTTGTTCCAAATTAAACTGTAAACACCGATTCCCCTGAGAAGTCCAATAGGCTCGGTGCAAAATATGAGTAACTAATGTTTTCATGGATGTCAGCTCATAGTAAGTCTGTTTTCTATTTCAATTAATATTTTGCATAAATCAGTGTCTCAGTAAAATAAGCAATACCAGACTGAAAAGAACACAAGGCAACTGTAATTAAGCCACATGTTTAGTAATGTGCTGAACAAACAATGGAAAAAATTACTCTTTGGTTACTAAATCAATTGTAATCAACCTCATTCCGCCCACTCATCCACCTCTATGAGGGGATAATACAGCTGTAGATATCAGGAACAAATCCAGCAACTAAATTAATAAAACAAAATTGGTGGTTCAGCTACACGTGTTGGCATGAATGTATTACTCCCTACAGCTTTATCTCTACAAACATCTTTTTGCTCCAGAGGGCACTTTAAAATACATACGATTAAAATAAAGAAATTACTCAGCCTTATAATTATAGCATCTTTTAAGAGTTTCTCTGCCTGTTGCCAAATAGTTTGAAATATGATGGATTATTGCTAACAAACTATTTATCTCCAATAGTCAAATATAACTTATGGGCTTACACTGCTTTAATCTATATAAAGTGAATAAGGCTTTCAGAATATTTGGTGTCAGTTTGCTGTCAGGCAGCTTGTCAAGCTCAAAATGGTCGCATAAGATAGGGGATTCAGTGGCGCAGCAACTACCATCAAATGGTATGGGATAACAAGTCAATATGATTCTGCCACTTTGATGTAAATACAAGATAGTACGGGGTCATCATTCATCAAACCTTCCCTAATAGATGTGGTGGAGGAAAGGCATTTCCTGCCTACCAGAGTGAGGGGGGAAGATGCAGAGGGGCGGGTTTAACATCTTCTGTAGCCTGAAGCCAAAAATTACATTCTTGTTAGCTATGTGGAAGGCTTGGCAACTGGTCATGGCTGCTGGCTGTTCTGCTGCGGTGTATCGCTTGTTCCTGCCAAAAAGGACTGGTGCTGATAACTAGAAAAGCATTAAAAAAGTGACTGCTCCATGTCCATGTGTTTGCAATAAGGAGCAAGGCAGCATCCTCGCCGCAGGAGAGGGAAGTCATCCTTTAAGGCACTGATACTCATGTACCCAAGGCAGCTCCGCTGCGCCTGTCCAGAAGCTAGTGTGAATAGAACTGGACCACAGACTGAACCCCGACATTATATTTAAAATGCGTCGTAACACACAAACACTGGTGGAATACATACACGAGCTTTTATAATCCTTGCTAACTGCAACAAGGGAAAGTCAGCTGAGTTACCACTGAGACTAGATTTGGTTATCTGGCAAATTGCAGTATTCACGTATGGTATGAAGTGTCTGAGAATTCACCTCGGGTGAAAAGCACGCAGAAAGTGTGCTTAATGCTTTTATCTTATTAATCTGTAACTACTAGTCAGTGACCTGTTTAAAGAGCTAAGTACTATTTAAAAATAAAGGACATCCTCTTGCCAGCTATTTGGTAGTCTTCGAAGAGTAGAGAAAGCTCATGGGCATGAAAGAGAATGAAAGAAAGAAGCAAAAGTTTCTAATTCCTGGGTTGAAATTCCCTGGAGGTACTTGTCCAAAGAGGGAAAATCCAGATCCCCAGAGCCTATTCCTAAAGAGAATACAAAACTGCATTACTTTTCTATACTTCTTATGTAAGATTCCACTAATCAGGATTTCCTGGATAAATGAATGTCAGCTAAATTTTAATTTTTGCGGGCTGCCCACAGAGTAGTGATTATTCAATCCAATAAATACCTCCTACAAATATCTATATGCAATGCTAAAAGAGTAATTCTTACTGTAGGAAAAAAGCTTTACAGCTTTACTTGTGGCTTATAAATATTAATGAAATAATTTTTAATAGATCCTTGTAAACTCAGAAGATATCTAGAAAGTATATGCAATTATTACATAATGAAATCAAGAATTTGAAGGAAGTGGAGACAAATCTTGAAAGAAAATTTAAGTTTGCATGAAAGGTTCAGATACATACCTTCGGTGATTTTTAAAAGCACTTTGAGGTCTAAGTTACATTAATGCCTTGATGCTTTTGAAAATCTTGGGTGCCTATTTTTATATTGAAATCGCTTTTAAAAACTCTGTTAGTGGCTTGACCAAAACCACGAAAATGAGTGACAGGCAAAGTTAAAGCTGGAAATGAAAGTCCTTGTTTTCATTTTTAAGATCATTCTGCCATAACCAACCTGGTGTGTGTATTGGACTGATTTTGTTCCAGCTTTCTTGACTCCAAAGACACACAAATGTTGCCCGTCTAACTGTCTTGAGGTGCCAGTAGGTTCAGCTTTGAACATTCAGTGAAATTGTGCCGTAAGGTCTGTGGATGACGATGAGACACCAGGCACAGACATTACTGGACCTTGTGTTTATATGCAACCAAGTTAGCTGAAGTGCCAACTGCAGCAGCAAGCTTGTGCTCTCATGCACCTGCTTTGAATGTTTGGTGATAGAGGCTACAGTAACAGCTAGATAAAGAAAACATGAAATTACAGAGAAAGCATAATAATGTGGAAGAGTTGTCAGTGGCTGTGGCTGTGTTTGCAGATCTTCAGTGGGAAGTGGAATAGGACAGGTGCCCTACAAGACCATTTATTTCTTTCAACACTGTTCTCTCATAAGGTAGTTGGAATAATACAGAGCATGCAAATAATCCTGGCATTGGAACGCAAAGCTACTCCCTTGGCGCAGAATTGCTCTTCTAGGGAGGGAGTTGGGTGCAACAACGTAGATGCTGCTGCATGAAGGAGAGAGAGGTTTACTGTTGAGAAGCAGCCAGCCGAGGCAGGAGCCCAGATAAAGTACATCTTTCTGTACTGTATAGGCATGATAGGCAAAGGGTTAATAATAAGCCCAAGTATTCTCACCAAACCTGAAGTCATTCCAGAGTGAGTAGCAGCCTACCACTTCTTTCATTCCACCTTTTCTTTATTGGCAAATGCAGAGTATGTGAAATAAACATTGTGACCATATGAAATAAATCCAGGTGAACCTGTATGTACAAACCTACCATACGGCAACTTGTTTGAGATGTCAGTTCTGTGAGTTGGTAGAAGCGGTCACATTTGGTTTGGTGTCATCAGCTGGCAAGGGGCCGAATGTACAGCTAGCAATCGTTTACTGTTACATTTACAAAAGCAATGCCAAGAAGTGCTCACAACTGAAGGATGGGAGGCTGAACGGGATGTGAGTCAGACCCTGAGTCAGCTATCCTCCAAACAGCCAAAAGCTGCTTTATCACGTATTACTGCCAATGCACTTGAGAAGCGCGTACCACTCTAGAGGAACACTGGTTACTGCTGGGGAGGGGGAGGCTGGAGGAGCCGTTACACCTTGTTCCCTGGCACCCTGCTAGTGGGTGGCTGTAGGGCCACTCTGCCACAGCCACAGCTCCTCTCGGCTTTCTCAAGCTATGCTTCAACCCATTTAAAACCTTGTGTCTTATGGTGGTACCGGCACCGTGGAGTGAGGGATGCTCAGGGGAGCGTCTGAGTCTCTCCCAGCTAGACCGGCGGGCTGAGATGTGGGGTATCAGCTACTTCCTAGGAGTGGAAACGTTGTCCTACTGAAATCACAAAGCTCAGTGGTCTTACAGTGTGTTTATATGCATTTTAAGTAGAGTGAATCAACCAGAAGTAAAGGATAAAGAGAACAAACGTTGACTTCATCAAGATTTATAACATGTCAAAACCCAGGAGAAAAATTTGCAGTAATGATCTAGCAGATGAAAATAAGTTGCTTTGCATTACTAATGGACAGTTTACATTACAAAGCCACTATCCTGTATTACACAATATGCATACATTATATAATGTCCTTCCTATCTCGAGTGGATAAATAACATTAGCACAAAGCCAAGAAGATTTATGGCAAGAATGAATCTCTCTCTATTACTCTTTTCCGACTAAGTATTTCTATCACATATGAACTATTTCACTGGCCAAGCTAATTCCTGGAGTAACTCCCTTGGCTCCAGTGGAAGCACTCCAAAGATGATTTTGTAGCTGTACACTAAAATAGGTCATACATCGCATAGATGGATGTTATAAAACAAAGTACTCATGCTAATTGGCAATGACATCATCCCGTCACCCCAGAGCAAGTGGATTGTTTCTAGCCTCCATTACAGCTATTTCTATCAAAGGCCAGTCATTTCTTTCTTTTCTTTTTCTATTGTTTGTATTCTAAAGCAATTAGCTCCTTGAAAACTATTTTTCCTTTCATCTGGAGACAGATTCTACTTCTGCTTATGTTTTTAGTGTTACTAGAAGCCAATGTGACTCCGCTTGTTCTGATGGAAGTGCACCATTGTACTTATACTGCCTGCCACCTTGCAACTGAAGATCTCAAAGCACATTACCAATCTTATGCCTCGTAACACTCAGAAGGTAAATAGTTACTTTTATAGATACTTAATAGACAAGAGAAGTAAAACTCTGTCTTGCCTTGAAAATTCTAATGGGTTTAGAGTGCTTGCATGTTGGGAATGGTCCTTGTACATTCACATACCAGTTGTTCCTTCCGGTGGAAATCTGAACATTGCTTGGTGGACTGTGCATCTAAACGGACTTCATGTTGTGGGTGGAGGTTACATCAGCACACCAACAGTTCGTGTATGGTCCTGGATCTGCTGCAACAAGCTGCTACGTTTCTTCCTAACATGTGTTTCAGATCATTGCAGAATTATCACATCATCATACAAATGATCAATGCTCTTTTGAATCCTGGAGGGAACCAAATATGAAAGGAAACTGTGCATATGCACAATTTCAGAATTTTAAATGGGAACTGCTTCTAAAAGGCTCATAGGAAAATCCTGCTACATACTGAGGTGAAAAAAAAAGTCTTTATGGTTTTAAAATTTCAGATCCAATTTTTCCAGAGAGCTCGGCAGCATTAATCAAGATTAAAAAAAAAAAAAGCCATGTTAATTATGCATGTACAAAAGTTTGGGAAATGTGGGAAATCTTGAAGTTATGAGAAAACAGTGTGATGTTCTATTTAATATTTAATTTCATTGACACACCCCCATAATTAACAAAAAGCTAAATTGTGCCTGAACTTTTTAAACTGCATATGGACTGACAGTAAGTATGAACATCTTCAATCTTAAAGGAATAAAATTGAGAAAATGGCAAGCAATCAGAAACAAAAGTTACATTACATGCCTAACTATTGTATCTACAGTGGCCACTACTACTCCTATTATAATACACAAGAGAATTTGAAAGCATTTAGATTTGCTTTTTCAGCTGACAATCTGCCGCAGGTGCTGCGCCATTATAAATAACTATTCAGCTGTTATGCATTATTGTCTAAATCACCATTTTGAACCTGAAGTATAAGCTGTACAACCCATAGATCAAATCTCAGAAATTGGCTCTTGTCTACAATGTATTTATTTTAAAGGAAGAAAATACCCAGGAAATCAAACTCGCAAAGAATTTTAATTATGCTACTTGTTCCTAGGAGCAGTATTACACTTTTACATTCCAACACTGTGTGCATGGGAAATGAAATACACAACACCTGTTAACAATATGTACTCTGATGAATGCTTGGCGAAAAATTGGTTTCTGATTTTTTTTTAATTATATAGGGTGGGGAGAAAGAAGATTGAGTCCATTTTTTCCATAACCAGACAAGTATTATCAGCTTAGTGTAATGATTTACATTTTATTAACATCAGATGAAATCAGATAGATAATTTTTTTGGACTGAAACAGAAATAATTATGATTACTTTACCATTATTACATGAGTGATAATGGGATTCGTGAATAGCAGCAAAAGGCGTAGGTAAGACTGGAAAAATAGTTTCCATTATAATCCCCTACTTGCAGCCTCTGATTTTTAGTTCTCATTTGGCATCAAAAATTTACATTGCTGAGTTCAACTTAAAAAATGCTTTATTTGGATTGCATTCAATTTCTCTATATTTTCAACACAATAACTTTTCACTGCGGCTATGAGAAAAAATATTTCTCTTATAGGTATATAAAACATCCAGTTACAGTTTATACTTTAAAGTGCGGCAGAGGCAGTTAAAATTTAGTCATTTATCAAGAGTAATGTCTTTGCTGGCTTGAGTAACATGGAAAAGGTAGTTACCAAAAAGTAACGCGTGATCGTGTAAAAGCAAGAGGTAGAAGAAAAATTAGATTGTGCTTGATAGACCCAGGAGATAAAACTTTAAGTTGGTTTTGTGTAGGAAAGCCTATAATCATCTTTTGAAGCTAAATCTGGTTTTGGAGCTTGATCTTCTTATCATCAAAGGGAGTTTCAAAATTTACATCAGAGGAAGTAAAGAGGAAGAAATCACAGTTGAAAGAGCATCCCCGATCCTCCATTTTCGGGGGTTTCCATTTTTACGGCATTCAAGTTCTAATTGCTAATTTTATAAATAAGTAATGGGTCGGTCCTACCATCCTTGCGTAGGCTGAACTGCTCTGGATTTTGCTGTAAATTGATGAGCTGCAGTCCTGCTCAGGTGGCTGCAACGCTGAGTTAAGGGAGCCCTGACTGGGGATGACAACGGGCGGGCGCATTGCTGGTTCTGAGCAAACCAAAAGGTTGAGGAGAACAACTGGAAATATCACTCATGCAGCCTAACAAAGCCATGTGCTTCTGGAGACAAATGCTTTCACTGCAGGGTTCCCAGGGAACAAAGGAAGTCGTGGCCTTTATAAAATACACAAATGGAAGAAATACTTGTATACAAAGTCTGACTCACAGCTCATGTAAAGAACATGACAAACTTCTTAGTCTAATTCATTAACTCTAAATAATGTCCTTTCAAATGCCATCCCCAGAAGCAGTTTCTATTGGAGCTATTTTTTCTCCTTTTGCCACAGATTGTTTGTAAAGAATTACGGGAAATGACAACAGTAGAACCAAAGTTTGATTTTTCACAGATGAAACTACAAAATGCATGGAGTAATGTAATCCAGTCAGACAAGTGAGTAAATTATATCTTGGTTGCAACAATGCACGACTTGCTGAATATCAATAAGGATATGTTCCCTTCTTTAGAGTAAAAATAGTATTTGCTGTTAATGTAAATGGTTCTGAATGTCCCTGGCAGAGTATGCCCAGATGCCAAACAGCATTAAAACTTGAGCAGAATCTTGTACCTTTCATTTGTGAGAAAGAGGAAGACTGTGTTCACAGATGTTAAAACAAGGAGGATGATTCATTTACATTGCTTTACAATAATGAAACTCCATTAACTTCTATCATCTTCCTTCAAATTTCTCTTCAAGTAAATGAAAAAAGCATAAGCTCATATTCAAGGAACATTGTCAAACAGTGCACCAAGGTCTTCATTCTGCTTCTGAATTTCCTAGGATAAGCATGTGGGTAACTCTGCTCCCTTTGGACCAAAATATGCCATTGTTGTTCATAACTCAACAGTCACAAGTATCAACAGAGTACGTCTGGGTGCTCAAGCTGAGGGAAAGGCTGGTTGACGTGAGCTGTGCCCAGTCTTTGTCTTCCTTTGAATTTTGAGTTCCACAATACTGAAGAACTCAAGAATGGGTTAGACTGGGTTAGACTAATTAGACTTTCACTCTCCAAGAGTCTAATTTTAGATTCTGCCTCAACTAAATCAATAAATTACTTTAATAAATATCTTATGGAAGCGTTTGACCCCAGTTCTAGAAGAAATCCATGAATGTTCCGTATGACATCACAGGCAGAGCTGGTGTGCAGTTAAAGTGATACTCTTAGCACAAATATATGTGCTGGCCTCAGGTCCTCCGCTCAATGAGTTTTATTTTTACTAGGAGTAATATACTTAAGCTCTCTAGAGCTTGGCAAATTGATTTTTTACATGCAACTACATAATCTTTTTGGAGTGAATATGGACATTAACTCCTCCTTGCAGCTCTCTATAAACATCTGCTTGCACAGCAGATATTTCAAATTCAGAATCCAGGAACGAAAGTGCTCCTAGGACTGATTACTGAGTTATATACCCTTTTATTTTAATGTACTCTGCCAAGATGAGTCCATAACCTCACATGAGTTGGGGAAGAAAAGGGGAAGGGCAATAACAAACAGCTTCATCGTAATTTTAACCATATTGCCTAGTGATCACAGCATAACCTTTATGCTTAGATATTTAAGGAGACTACATGGACACATTCTTCCCGAGCGTGCTCATCCACTCACTGGGACTTGTAATCTGTGATTCCAAGTACACAAGGAGAAGACACATGTGCCGTCTACCCCAATTTTATTACTTAGTTCTGGTGGCAAGGATACTTAGGATTTTTGCTAGACTGCACAGTGACAAATTTCACTCTCTTGAATAGACCTCACTCTGTAAAGTGGAGATACGCTTACCATACTGACTCTCCAGGTATTGCTGCTGTAGTTGTGATCCTGCTCCAAGACATCGCTTAAACATTATGTTATGTCCCAGTAATTCAGGCTTGCCAGTCCATATTAAATGAGTAAAGAAATATTGAGACACCTTGGAAGCTGTTTGTGTAGTCCAACATGCAAACTGTTCACAAATGTACAAAGAAAAAATACAGCCAATTTAAACTGGAAATAGTGACAAGCTCAAAGTTGCACACAGATCCAGGCTGGCATAAAAGTCACAGGGCATTTTTTTTTCAAAAGATGGTTTCATAAGCTCCAGTATACAAGCCAACTTGTGTCTTGAGTAATTATAGTCTCTCTATTGAAAATCCCCCTGTAATTTCAGCTGGATGTATTTCTTCACTTACTGCCCTAAATTGTTATATGTTATTCTAAAAGCTGGTTAACATCATATGGAGAAGGTGGCAAAAAATCAATAGAGCTTCACAACAAAGACATGAAAGAAGTAAAATATGGAACCTCTGAAAGAAATGATGTTCCCATTTGGGGGCAGAAGGGCAAGGACAATGGAATCAGTGAATTTATATTCTTTCGCAGGCTTTGCTATGTTATTAAGATGTAATAATAGTTTCAGGCTTTTACTTTACACAGTTGTGCCTTTCTGTTGGCAGACCAAAGAAGACAGAATGAAACAATAGTTCAAACTGAAAAGTCAAGTTTTGACTATCAAAATGAAATTTGAAGACAGTTTGCCCAAAAGATGAATGTCTTGTCTTTTGCATGGAGTTTAATATTCCAGTTCATGCAAACTTGTCGAGATTAATGGTAGTTTATATCTTTAGGAAAGACATAGAGGAGATGGGAATCTGAGCCCAAAGGTAGCCTGAAGAAAGAATATATACATATGTATTAGATAAAAACAATACTTACGTATATATGTTTAATATATACATTTTATATGTAATATAAATATAAGTAAAATTGTATTTAACAACTTTTATCTCTGTTTGCCATTATAATGTATTTTGTTGTTTAATTCGGGTTATTCCTTCTGGTAATTTTCCTTACTACATTAATTGGCATGTTCTGTACTGAACAGCTTGTCCCCCTGAAGAATATAGCTCTCAGTCAGTGAATTGATGCTTTCCTATGCGCTCTCAATAAACCCAAAGACCTGCATTAAACTTATGTTAAATTATTCGTTTGTTCATTGTGACCAGTGTACTCACGGCTGTATAAGACGTAGAAAGTCAATTCCTGACCCGAGGGGCTTAAAGTCACTCAATGGTCAGCACTGTTCTTTTTGTCTCTTGTCTTGAATTTGGGAATTCTTAGCGGATTTTTCTGGTCTGAACACTGTCAGGAGTCCTTTAGATCTACGGAGATTTTGGGTTTGTTTTAGCAATTGGTGACCTTGGCGGGTAGGTAGTCTAAAATAGCTGCGCTCTAAATTATCCATATTGCTTTATCTTATGCATCAGGTCTCATAGTTTAGATTCTTGAACTAAAAGGTACTTAGAGGGGAGAAAATCTTAAGCTTTCTTAGTTCATACTGATAGCATTCTGCAATGTTATACGCACATTTACATTACTTCTACAATGTAATACATAGTAAGGGACTGTCTTGAAGTACTGGGTTAAATAAATTCATATTTCTTCTTGAAGTTCTTGTTGGCAGGAAAAAGTACAGGTCCCCTGGAGATGGACTACATGTCCTTTTAAGTCTTTTCTATCTAATTTCTAGGATTTCTATGAACCTCAATTCAATTTCTTGGCACTAGATATAGCAGTCTTTTGGCTAAGATCAAGAATAGAATCAATCTAATATTTGCTTTTATCCTCCATTGAGCCACTTCTCTTTACGGGGAGAGGATAATGGAATCATTGATAGAGTACGTGTTTTACTTCTTTCATTTCTCTGTATGCGTATTGTTTTGAGTAATTGAAAATTTATGATTTGCTAAATTTAACTTGTAGTTTCTTATTGCTGGGCCAAGTACTAATGTTATGAGTCTCTCAAAATCACTATCAAATCACATGGAAATTTTGACTACCTATTAATTAAAAAGGGAGAGATTCTGAGCTAGATTGTATTGAAGAATGGTGAGCTCAAATAAGCAGCACCTCTCCCTAAATAACTCAGGACTCTGTCCATCCTGCTGCTGATCCACTGAAGCAGTTATCCTCTTGTACTCATATCTTACTTTAATTGGATATTGCCTGAGAAATGGCAGAATTATCTTTTTGTTTTAAAAACAAGTTTCTCTGACAACCTGGGATTTATGTGTTTCTTTTTCTAGTACATAATCATGCCCTGAATTTTTCTCTGAAGATATATGATATGTAAAACAGAAGAACGTTACCTAAAGGGAATACTGTTCCCTGGATAGAGTATCTGTGATGAATGTTATAAAGGAGCCAGGAGAGGATGATTAATTACTATGTTAATGCACGTACGTACAATAATGCATGACTTGCTATTAAGAGCTATGTAGCACTAATGTACTGTTGCTTTCACAAATTATCCATTTGTTAGTAAGAGGGTCAAACCCAAATATGGTGTGCAAGATCTCCATACGTGCCCATGTTTTTTTGATCCTTGTCCTGCAGGGCAAGAATTTAAGCAATTTGTTGTTGTGGGGGCTGGCAGCCAGGGGAGCTGTATGTCCATCTGATGTTGTTGTAACAAGCAAGGCTCCGCTAGGAATTTCCATCTGCTTTTCCTCCTGAATTTGCCTACGTATAATTACCGTGCTTGGTGATGCTTAACTAAAGGTGAATGGAAACATGTTTGCAATTGAACCTTTTCATAGGATCTCTATCATAGGAGGATGTGTGAATGGGCTTGGAGTTTACAAAAACTTTGAATTTCAAAAGAAGGCTTCTGAAAAATCATTCGTTTTCTTGAATTCATAAACTTCATCTACTGCTGAAATGCAAAGCCCTCTGCAAACGAGTAACAAAATCATACTGAATCACCTTGGTTATTAAAACTGGAGGATTCAGTGGAGTATTTTGGAGCCTTCTTGCAGCTGCTGTCTTTGTTCCAATTGCAGGTGGCCTATACCTTCAATGCCCTGTAAAGCTTCACGTGCAGCTGTGACCTTCTTTCCCCTTCTGATGTGGACTTGGGTGATGCAGGTGAGTCTAGTCCCTCCCCAAAAGCTGTGATCTAGTGATGAAGAGGAAAGTATTTCTAGGAAGGCAGCAGTGTAGTTTATAGTGCAGGGAGCAGCTTGGAACTGCTATATTCATGGTATTGGGACCGGCACTGTTTAACATCTTTGTCGGTGACATAGACAGCAGGATTGAGCACGCCCTCAACAAGTTTGCCGACGACACCAAGCTGTGTGGTGTGGCTGACATGCTGGAGGGAAGGGATGCCATCCAGAGGGACCTCGACGGACTTGAGGTTCGCACGGGCCTACCTCTCATGAAGTTCAACAAGGCCAAGTGCAAGGTCCTGCACATGGCTCGGGGCAATCCCAAGCACAAATACAGGCTGGGCGGAGAATGGATTGAGAGCAGCCCTGAGGAGAAGGACTTGGGGGTGTTGGTTGATGAGAAGCTCAACATGACCCGGCAATGTGCGCTTGCAGCCCAGAAAGCCAACC
>NW_008794452.1:1294073-1297417 GCF_000699145.1 Aptenodytes forsteri
AGCAGCCTTCCAGTACCTGAAGGGGGCCTACAAGAAAGCTGGAGAGGGACTTTTTACAAGGGCATGCAGTGATAGCAAAAGAGGGTACGTTTAGATTAGATATAAGGAAGAAATTCTTCACTATGAGGATGGTGAGGCACTGGAACAGATTGCCCAGAGAAGCTCTGGATGCCCCATCCCTGGAAGCATTCAAGGCCAGGTTGGATGGGGCTTTGAGCAACCTGGTCTAGTGGAAGGTGTCCCTGCCGATGTCAGAGGTTTTGGAACTAGATGATCTTTAAGGTCCCTTCCAACCCAAACCATTCTATGATTCTATGATGTTTCCCCACATCATTAGCAAAATGAAAACCTGAGGACCTGATGAAAATTCAGGAAAGCAACCAGCTCTTTGCCCAGCTCCTGCCAGGGCTGACTGTACGTGGGCCACGTGGTTGTCTTTAACAGGCTAGAGGTGGCTAGGCACCATGAGCTGAAGAGCTTTAATCAAAGACAGAAAGGAGGAAAGTGTTCCCTCC
Source organism: Aptenodytes forsteri (assembly GCF_000699145.1). NCBI lineage: Eukaryota > Metazoa > Chordata > Aves > Sphenisciformes > Spheniscidae > Aptenodytes > Aptenodytes forsteri. The sequence goes on from NW_008794452.1 coordinate 1,294,589, forward strand.
AAGATACTCATGTGCTGAGTGATACTGGCCTTCGCAAAACAACCTCAGAAACCTGAACTCGGGTTGCTTCTCAAATAAGTAGAAGAGCACTTATTGTGTAACACTGTGTAAGGCCAGATTTTCAAATATGGTCTGTTTAAATTACACATGCTGGAACCGACACTTTCAGGGAACCTTTGCATCTAACGCAGCTACATCAGTGGAGAAGAAGGAGCTCTGTAGCAGGAGCTGTTCTTCTCCTTTGACCTGGAGTGTCTGTGACCATTAGCAATCATAGAGAATCTACCGTGGTTACCTGTAGTAGGAAAGCACTAGATCAGAGTTTTAAGATCACTAGTTCTGTGTTGCACTTTGTCCTGCATTTGAAGGAAATTAAAAAGCTGCCTTAAATACATCTGCATACAAATGTGGGTTTTGTAAACAGGAAGGATCCACATGTAATTAGAAGGAATGGCTTAACGCTACTGTTTAATCTTTTTTGTTGGTATCTTTTTTCTATGTAACCTTTGTGACACTGACTATCTAAAAATTTACACTGAAAAGCAGGAAGTTCGCTACTGGAAATGTGGGCTGAACTTCAATCAACCTGCTCAGTGCAGGTTTTGTGTAAGAAAGAATACAGTCCTTTAATATTGAGTAAGAGAAATGGAATTAGCTCCTTCTAAGGGCTTTGAGCCGCCATGTCTTTCACATTGAAAACATTCACAGAAGTCAGTGGGCATTTTCAGTACCAGAGGAATGCAGGGTTAAGTCCAAAATCTACCTGTTACTGACTAGATAACATCAGAATGAATGTATATGATGTGATATTGCATCCAAATATCACATTTAATTCCGCAGTTTTTACACCTTACTGCATGCGGTGCTTGCAGCTCTGAATAATGTTCTTATTTGGTTAGATTTATATACACAGTAAAAGGGGAAGTAACTGCAGCTGTACTGCTGTCAGCTACAGAGCATGGCACAAATTGTAGGAATTCACAGTGTGGGCTCTACACAGAACTAAGCAATTCTTTAAAATACTATGAATAATTCTACAAAACACTGCAGGATCCAGCTCTCTGAACCTCATTCAAACAGATTTCTGACTCCTTTTGGAAACGCGATTGGTGTACGTTTGTCAGTGAGGGTCAGGGTGTTTGAGCAGGAAGAGGAGTTGCATACATGTTGAATCTCAGACTATAAATCGGAATCTTAGTGGGTAATGGGCACGTTCTCGTCTCTTGTGACCCAGCTATGACACAGGTATTTTACTTAGTGGTTTGCACACTTTAAGAAACTGATGATGACAACCTTCAGAAAGTGGCAAACTGCTCAGAAACAGTAGCAGACCTTGAAACAGCTGCAGAAATCCCAGGAGGTCCTTGCTTTATGTGGGGCACTGCAAAGAAATTGTTTTGTCATACCAGCTCCCTCAGCACAACAATAAACTTTACAAAATAAGTTAGCTTCTTCTTTGTTCTCATTACTGTTCACTCACCAAATGCTTGCATTTTACTTGATCTTGCAGGTAAGTGCTATTACTCTGAATTGTTGCTGCTGCTGTGAGTCTGCATGCAACACAAATCTGACAGAGAAAATGTTTCAGCATAGCTTAGTTTATTAGTCTTCCAAGTTTAAAAAAAAAAATGAAAAAAGAATAGGACAAAGAGGAGAAACAAGAAATACTGATGTATATTGTAATGAAAATGCAGTTCAGTCTCTAAGTCTTCTTCCACTTACTATAGTTTGTAAATTATTCCTAAATTGTACATAAAATATGAACATTTAAGTCCAACTCCTTAGCTGGAGTAACTCTCTATCCCTCCATTGCTCCCAACAGGCGTGCCGATTTGCGCCTGCTGACATTTGAGCTATCGTAATTGGTGTTGGCATTCTTGGACTGTATTTAGGTTTAGCTATTTAGTTCGAACATGGTTTTCAAGAAGCTGAAAACGTTGGGATGTTGTTAGGGCAACTGCAGGGATAACTGCACGATGCTATCTTTGTAATTGTTATTCAAACAATGCTTACAGTAGTTACTGGCACTATTTGGATTAGGAAAATGGTGAGATCTAAATTAAAACGGGCTTGGAAACATTGCTTCATGGTGCGTGATGTTCTTATGCCATTGCCTCTTAAAGTCTCTCTACACAGGCCTTGAGGCAGCGGTCGTCACTGGATCGGGAAGGCAGATGTGGGCATTGGCCCTGAGGCGGCACAGCCCCTGGTGCACCAGAGTGCCTCAGACCTCCTCTGCCGCCTTCTCGCCGGGACTGGTCTTCTCACAGAATCCATGGAACTGTTTTTAAGTACGCCATGTCCTTACGCTCCTGTGCCCTCCTTACAAACACCACTCGTGGTGTCTGCTGTGTGAACTGTGCAGTTCACTGATGCCGGTGTGACAGCAACTGGCTGGACACGCTGCAAAGAACCGAGAGGATTGGGTAGAGCCATTAGGCAGACGGATCCCTCCTCATGCAGGCTCCTTTCTGAGTGGCACCCCACCAGGCACCTGAGGGGACCCGTAAGCTGCATCCTGGGCAGGGGCTGTGAAGGCAGCTCACCTCGGCCCTGCCTGCCCCAAGCCCCACGGACAATGCTGGGCTACTCAAGGCATCCGCCACAGAGGCCCACCACCCTCCTGCTCCCGAGCCACCGCTGCTGTGACAGCGCTGCACGTGGGCATCCTGCAGAAGGGAAAGGCCATCCGCAGGCCCCCATGAGCGAGCACTGAGTCCGCCGGGCAGCCAAGATGGCTCCTGGCCAAAGTGATGGCAGGCTACCGGGGGAAGGAGCTCCGCGCTCCGCCAACTGCCCGGGCCCGGCCCCGGCCCCGCCCCGTTCCCT
>NW_008794452.1:1297629-1308681 GCF_000699145.1 Aptenodytes forsteri
GGGCTGGGGCGGCGGTAGCGGTGCCCGCGCCCTCACCGCGGCGGTGCCTCGTCGTTTTCGCCCCCGCTCTTGTTTTTTTTAATAATTTATTTTAAATGTTTTCGCTAAGCTTGAGAGAAGGTAAAAAGGGTGGGGTGTTAAAAATGCAGCGTGGATATACATATCTGTGTAACCTTCGGCCCCAAGAGGGTATAAGGGAGAGACACCCGCCCGCCCCGGCGGGGCAATTCTTCCGCCAGAAACCCGCGGGGGCCTCGGCTGGCACAGGCCCGGCCGGGGGCTGTCCCCCGCCCCGCCCCGCCCCCCCCCCCCCTTCCACCCACCTGCCACAATAATCTCGCCTTCACCGCGCTCGCCAGTTCTCAGTCGGTTACAGATTCTCGGTTTTAAGTGTATGGCTGTTTCTTGGCTTATTTGTGGTGGTAGGAATCTCCTAACTTCTGATTGCTGAGGGAAAGGCGTACAGTTTCCTTTCAAAGAGCACCGAGGGTGTGGAAGCAAGCTCAGACCTTGCTTCCAGCAACGTCATGATTGTATTTCTCACCTTTCATTGCTTTAGGTAGCCAGAGTGCTCCACAGGATTTCGCAAATCCATGTCATTCTCTTTAATATTTGCTTTTCTTCCTTGTCTTTGGCCTCCTCCATTTTTTGGGTGTTTTTTGTTTTGTTTTGTTTTTTGCATTGCAATTTTTGACTTGGTTGACAGAGGTGTGATTTCTGATAGTCAGGCAACTCATCTTGCGCTGCATGTCAGGAGAAATACAAGAATACAAGTTATTCCTCCCAAGAATGTATGAGGTGTTGTGTCAGCTCAGAATTTCTCCCTCAAGCCTGTCTATATAGTTGTAGCTACTACGAGATAATTTTCTTCTGGTTGAACTGCTTTGTTGTCTTAGATGGCCGAAAAGTTACTGTGACTGTTATGGAAGTGATTAACTGCTTTTAGCCAGTGTAATGGTTGCATCTGTTGGCACAAAGCTACCCTAGCTATTGTCGGTACAAAAGCTTAACGTTTAGGTTTCCTTAAATAAATAAATCCTCTTCCATGTGAAATGTATTATTACGTATTCTAAATGCTTTATGAAAAATATATGCATCTTTCACAGTATTCCCTGTTAGTGTTCTCTGTAAATATTTTGGCAGTTGGAACAGTGTAACACTGGGGTAATGCAGTCAGATCATAGTAAAAGGATACAAGGTGTACTGTATGGGAAATGACAGGCTGTCAAAAATATATTATACATCCACTTGAAATGTACCACTGAAATTTTTTGTCATTTTTACTTCATGGCTTTATAAAAGGAATCTTTAGAGGAATTCAGTGAACATTTTTTTTTTTCCCCCCACGTATTTTCTGTTCCTTATGTATTGAACTTTGTTCTGCACATGATAGCTTACCTTTGTGATATTTCCTACTATCCTTTATGATTTTTTTTTATTGTAAACTGTGGAATTATGCATTTTTATAAATTAAATTATATAGTCTCCGATTTGGCTGAAGCTAGCTTTGCATGGTCTATACCTAAGCTGTAGGGAACACTCTATTCTGCCACTGTTTTTGTTCTCTTTTTTCTTAGATCTTGATTTTGTTATATTTTTTCTTAGATCTTGAGACAGTTCCTTTTGATTTAAATTGAATATTTTTATAATTGTTAAGACTTTTAATTACTTTCAATAGAAAGTATATTAGAAAATCTGAATCCTGATCTTAGAAAGTCTTGCCGCTGCTTTATTTTTAACAACGGTTTTTACAATAAGTAGTCTGCAGCTGTGAAAACATCAGTAAAGTTTAATGTCATAATACATTTGGTCATCCATAAATCTTGACGTTTGGACTGTATGAAATTTTTGAAACATATTTTGTTATTAAAAGGACACTATCAGCATCTGTTGTTTATAATGGTCCTCTCTCGTTCCATATAGGCTTTATCTGTTGCATTTGACACATCTGCATATTTCTCTTTTGAATGTAGCTGAAATTAGTGTTACTATTTTTATTTCCTTATTTGTTTGACAACAAAAGAAATACCATGACTAAAAATAGCAACTATTGATTTTAACTTCCCACTGTGGGAGCGGACAAGTGACGCTTTTTTAAAACAAACAGGAACAGTGAATGCATTTCTGTTTCTGCCTTAACTATTTATGTAGACAGCTTCAAGATTTTCTGCTTCTGCTGAAGTATTTGACAGCTTGATAACAAAATGCGTATAATACAAATAACAGCCTGTGTTGCTGGTGCGTGGGGTTTTTTTTCATTCCCATTTTGATTAAAGTTGTAACTGATATGCAACACTTTCAGGGTACATCTGTACTGCTGTCAGCAGTATCGCTCAGACAGAGGTAGCTGAGCTAGCTTTAAATGAACTGGCTCAGGTACTGGAAACTATCTAGCTGTGGCAGCAGAGTTTAGTCCAGTCTAATTTCCCCGATGGAGTGAGGACAGAAGCATCTCAGGTTCCTTACAGTAATTCAGGTATTTGCTATAATTTAAGAGAGCTGGTAAGCTATTCCTTTGTGAGTGTATTTTTGAAAGTCATGATTTTGCAAAGCATGGTGCTGTATTGTCAAACAAATGCAAATAAGTAACATCTTCAGTCACTGTAGAGGGCTCATCCCAAAGGACCACCTTATTTTCCTTCAGGAATACTGGTGCTGATTTCCATTGTTGTGTTTCAAGGTTTTGCCACTCTGGAAAGGCCCTCACCAAAACTGCAGATAGTGGGACATTTTTTCTAGCCAGGGATGACTCATTTGGGGTTTGGGTTTTTGAGAGAGTGTTCTTCCCTACCCCCCCCAACCCCAGAGGTTTTTTGTGACTTGCTATTTAACTGTATCACTCTTCTGCTAATATTTTCTGCTTCGTGGTGGTTTGTGAACATTGGCTGAGAGACTCAAGGAAGATCTGATTCTTTTGTTTTAGAATATCTGATTTGGTATTTTGATTTGATGCTGTTGACAAGGGGTGCCCAAAGCATTTGGAGTAATGTATTGAACAGCCAGAAACATACTATACATTCAGAACAGCTAAAAATTCTTTGAAGGAAAATAAAACAGCAACAAGTAATTCTCTAATAGTAGTCTGTATTTCAATAGGGTTAAGTCTACTGCTGGGAGTATTGGGAGGATTGGTTTGGGGTTTTTTCCCCAACACATGAGGATAGTGTTACCACAATTAACTCACCTGGAATTACCTCAGGATGGTAAATTCTTTGACATCAGTCAACACATATATAAAATAACTTCTCTTTGAATTTTCAGTGGTGGTTAAAGACAGCAACCAAAAGACAAAACAGTATTCAATCAAAATAATTATAATCTTTTAATTGTGTTTGTGGTTCTGCCCAAACAGAAAGTTACCACAAATGTGGGATTGTTCAAATGATTCATGGACTTTCACTGCTTTTTTAAATTACAGAAACATTGATAATTTTAAAAATTTCCTAAATTATGTACTTTCTCTCCCGTAGTTCTGCATTGGTCATTTGGAGCACTATTTCTTATTATCTGATACCTGTGCTTGTAGTGGACAGTGGTGCCACAAATCCATCCTTATGGGCAGTAACAAAGATAGTAATACACTGGTGAAGGGTGTTCCTGTTGGGAATATCGTTACAGATGCTAGGTGATGAAATGGGAAGCGTTCACCTTGCCATGTAAACTGTCAGATTCTGATGTGCAGAGTACAGAGCCGTATCTGCAATACTGAGTTACAACAGCTTGAATATCTCTTAAATTTAAACTGCAAACTTTAGTTGGTTAAAGAATATGTTTCTAATCATAGAATGGTTTGGGTTGGAAGGGACCTTAAAGATCATCTAGTTCCAAAACCTCTGACATCGGCAGGGACACCTTCCACTAGACCAGGTTGCTCAAAGCCCCATCCAACCTGGCCTTGAATGCTTCCAGGGATGGGGCATCCAGAGCTTCTCTGGGCAATCTGTTCCAGTGCCTCACCATCCTCATAGTGAAGAATTTCTTCCTTATATCTAATCTAAACGTACCCTCTTTTGGTTTAAAGCCATTAGCCCTATCACTGCATGCCCTTGTAAAAAGTCCCTCTCCAGCTTTCTTGTAGGCCCCCTTCAGGTACTGGACTGTACGAGGCTTGGTAGCCTCTCGGTGGCGTCCCTGATGCAAGCCCCCGATAAGCAGCACACCTCTCTAGAGGGTGCCTCTGTACCTCTCAGAAGAGAGTCACCTACTACTATCACCTGTCACCTTTTCTTAGTTGTGCTGGTTGTTATACGGGGGCAGATCGGGCTGCATTACTCAGCTCCAGCGTCTCTCCTGGAAGTCTCTTCCTCCTGCTGGTTCTTGCTGTTGCAACCATCCATTCCTCTGCATTGTTGGTCCTCCTCCCTTCTGTGTGTGCCGGTGGGGGAGTTTTTGGCTGTTTGGCCGTGGGTCCACTGCAAACTGTGCTTGGAACCAGCTATCTAACTCCTTCTCCACCTCCCCAATGTTACGCAGCCTTCTCACCGCCTCCCGCAGCTCAGCCCCCTGCTGTAGGAGGTCTTTGACCTGGGCACACCTTTTGCAGGCAGGTCTGCCGCCTGTCCCTGCCCCAGGAGAAAGGTCTAGGCGCTTCCTGCAGCCTGAAGTCTGCACTGCATCCTCTCCCTTCAGCAGCTCCGTCTGGGTGGAGGCATCGGCCGCCGCTGGGGTAGATGGTGCAGACCCCCCAGCCGGAGTTGCACCCTTTCCTCCCAGATGAGTGCCCACCGTTCTGCCTTGAGGGTCAGGTAGGATGAGTGCCCTTGACCTGTGCAGATGGTCACAGAACGGTGCCCAGTTGCTGGGTTATGTATGCTTATGTACGTAAGTCTCCCACTCAGCCAGTGGAATGCCCCACCTTCAACAAGGTGTCCTCCCATGCCATGCCCTGGTTGCTATGCACCCTTTCCTCTCAGATGAGTGCCCACCGTTCTGCCTTGAGGGTCAGGTAGGATGAGTGCCCTTGACCTGTGCAGATGGTCACAGAACGGTGCCCAGTTGCTGGGTTATGTATGCTTATGTACGTAAGTCTCCCACTCAGCCAGTGGAATGCCCCACCTTCAACAAGGTGTCCTCCCATGCCATGCCCTGGTTGCTAGTGCTCCCTGGGGCTGCCTTTTGTGGGAGCAGGGGTGGCAGCCATTACTCTTGGCCCTGCCCACGCCTCGTCCGCTGCTCTTGTGAGAGCTGCTGCGCCTGGCTGATCTCTGCATTCCCCTGGGGTTTCCCCGGCTCAGAAAACCCCCCTAATGCTGGAGGACCTTTAAATGTGTTGAAAGAGATTATAGGTGACTGAGTGCAAGGTGCCTGGAGTTACTTTTAAATAAAGTTTTGTAATCTTACATAGCTTATATATTGCTGTAATACAACACTACATACTAAAACTTCAGCAAATTTTCCCAGAGGTCCTTCTTGCTGTTTGTAATTCAGAGAATGAGATGAGCCTTAGCATCAGCATGTTAAGTGTGCTGGGCCTGACAATATGATGTGGGTTAGAAAGTTTCATACTGTAGTAAGCCAGGTACATACTGGAGGCAGGAGAAAATTCCTTTTTGGACAATCTTTTTCTGACATGATGGATGTTGCCTGATACCTTTCAAGAAGCAGTGAGGAATTAGTTTGGATAAGATTCTTGGGAGTTCAGGTAAAAAGTTGCTTTCCAGAATGTTCAACTTTTTGCCCACCAACCTGTTCCTTACAGCCTGAGATGTAAGCAGTGGGAAGGAAAAAAAGACTTTTGATGCACCTTTATTTACAGGGCTACTGCTGTGATCTTGAATGGTGGAGGACTGTCGTGCAGGTAGTTGAGAGTGTGTTATGGGAGGGTCTTTGTTCTTATTCGCACCTGGCCTGTAACCACAGAGGAGAAGCTGGAAGATAGCTTGATGAGAACAAAAACACTATGCCTTGAACTTTCTTACGCTTTTCTTTCTGATACAGTACTAAATTCCTCATGCTATACTGATAAAGTCCATCTGGGGTGATACCTGTAAAATGTTAACATTTTGCCTTATAAAGAAGTATGGTCAGTAAGGTGTTGACAGAGTGACCGGTAATGCCATTTATATAATGGTGCAAAACCACATAGTAAAGTATCCTATGTATTGGACATCCTGAGAGAAAGAGGTGAACTGGTATTAATTCAGTTTCCAAAACATCAACATCAGTTACTCTTTTAATTCAGCTCTCACTACTTCTAAAGAATCTCTTGTGTTAGAAACTTGTTGAACCATTGGTCATTTCAGGAAAGCATTCATATTTTTCCTAGTTACTCAAAATTATCTTTCATTAATTGTATAATATTAGCATGTTGAGCTAGTAATTTATTTTTTTTTCCTAGCTAGGGCATGCAGCTTCAATTATATCAAATTACTGACTGTAGGAGTACTTCTTTTTATACCGCATGAATTATTGCTAATAAAAACAAAAGCAAACTAATGTCATGCTCCTAACTATGCGAAGGAAGCCTTCGTTTACTTCATTCCTGTTGTTCTGATGAGACATTGGATCTGAGACTAACTCCTTCACAGTTGGGAACAATAATTTTTCATATTAAAGTACATGTGAAAGTACTCTAGTACTTAATTACAGGAAAAAACTAGTCTGTCCACTAGATGTTCTTTGTTGCTCACAGTCTTGTTTCATCAGTCTTGAATGTTGTAATTCAGCTGGTCTCAGAGTTTTAAGTATATTTTTCAGTTTGGCAGCAGCAGGGGGAGTAGTGTAGCTTTATTTGGGGGCTCTCCTTGACCAGTGCTAGAGTTAGTTGATTATTAGCCCAGAACAATGCTGTTCAAGCTCAAAAATCAGCTCATGTTAGGAAATCTTCCACTTCTCTCTCTAAGTGAGCTAGAAACATTATTCTGCAAGCTTTGCCTTGCTGCACTTCTGTAAAGCCCAAGTCCCACAGATGTAGAAGTGCACCTGCTACGAGTAAATTATGATCAGGTTTTACTCAGACTTTTTTGTGTCCTGGTGCAGAAGCAGGTCAGGACAATTAGACTCACAGTCATGAGGCTGGAAAGGGATCTTTAGGACATGAGCTGGTTCAGCTGCCTGCTCAGAGATGGGCCAGCACTGAATGTGGACCAGGGCTTTGTCCAGTTCAGTCTTGAAAACCTGCAAGGATAGAGATTCTTGCACCTTTCTGGGTAACCTATTCTAATGCTTTATTATCTTCATAGTGAAATATTTTGCCTTATGCTGTCCCATGCTAATGTATCGTAGGTCCCTTCCAACTGAAATACTCTATTCTATTCTGTTCTATGACCATTGCCCCTTGTTTCCCTGCCATGCACCTTCGTAAAGAGTCTGGCTCATCTCACATTTTATAATGTGCTTTGACACCTCACTTTGTCACCTACGTACTCTATTGTAAAACACGTTTTTTTCCCACTGTTTTATTTATTTCATAGATTTCTTACTGAAGTCTCTGGTCAAATGTTTTTGGTCAGTAACACACACTAAATAATATATCATCAAATGTTCCTATTTTTTTGTAAGATCATTACATTGTTGGTTCATGCTCAGCTTGTTATCCCCTATAACATGTCCATCCTTGTTTTTCCTGTAAGGACCTGCCTTCTGTATTACAAATATACAGACCTTCCCTGAAACACTAGTGTCAGATCCTTGTATGTGTATCATTGTGTTGCAGCAAACATCTTGGACTTTTTTTTGGTTAGGGAAGGAGTCAATGTAGAAAGTAAATTTGAAAACGCAATCAAGTACAGGGTGGAGAGCAAATAGCATGGTAATGTGTACGTGTACTCATAATATCTTAAGCAGAAACTGATTTTAAAATTTAATTACTGTGCAATCTAATATCATGTTGGTCAAATCTAGATCCATGGATTTTTTTGCACCTTTATATTTCTATTGTTTTTACTTGCAAGTTAATTTAATCTTGTGCTGCACATAATATGTCACTATGTTCCCACGTGAATTTAAGATAAAAATATTATTTTCCATGTATCTGCCTAGCTTTTCTCTAGTGAAAATGTGTTAGGGTATTGTGTTGCTGCCATGTAATTATAGCGGTGTTAGATTTTTGGCATTTGTTGAATTAATCCGTTGCATAGTTCCTCAAAATAAAAATGTTATTTAGATAAGTTAGTGACATAATAAAATAAACCTTTAAAAATTATATTCCTATATACATATGTGTGTGTAGGAAGAAGACCAAGATCAGGATGCCATAGGTGGAAAGAAGATTATTAATCGGACGTTTCTTTCTCTTTCCCAAATTACTGCTTTGTCAGAACAAAATGTAGAAGGAGTTCAAAAGTAAGTGGAAATGATAACAATGCTAGAACCAATATAATACAATGAAATAAAAATTATAGACCATTTGTTACATTTCTTTTGTGATGGTTATGTCATTAGTCTTTAGTTGTTCAGTTAAATCATTGATATTTAATATGGTTCATGAAAGATAGGAAGAAGTACTGTTGATCTCAGATCTGCTTTGTTTTACTGTATTTCCTATATCTCTTGATTTTTCTTTGACTCCTTTTTTTTCCCCACTGATATTTCACATTGATATGGTTTCTGAGTTTACAGTAGTATTAAATATGCTGTAAATGAAATACTAAGATGTAAATAAGAACAGGCCAATACTGAGCTTTTTTCATAAGTCTCACTTGGTAACTTTTTTGCTAAAACATTTAAGATTCTGTACTGTAACATGAGTTACTGAAAAATCAGAAAGGTTTTAAAAGCTCAGAAAGGGATGGAAAGCTTAAGAAGGTATTAGTAGGTAGCCGTTACGGTGCACTGGGGAAATAGGAGGCAGCCAAAGACTTCTGATGTAAGCCCATCTTGTCTTTCCTGTAGCAACACTCTCCCTTGTTATTAGTGCTTAATAGCAGCTAAATTTAGGAGGCCAGGAGTTCAACCTGAGACTCTAGACTTATATTTTAAGGATGGGATTTTTCAGAAATGCCCGAATTATTTAGGAGCACTTGTGTCCCCTAGCAAATTCTTAGTGAATTGAAAGCCAAAGGGCTAGTCCACTGCACTAGTTTTGGGGGGGGGAATAAAAAATCAACCTTGTCCCTCTGAATAGATAAACCATTTAATAGAGATTAAAATATTATTCCTGAAATATATTCTGTTCCTCCTATTTGTCACTGTTCTGAGGAAAAAATAAGTTCTTTCTGGGATTTTTTTTAAGAAAACTGGAATGAAAATTTGTTCCCATCAAATAATAATAAAAAAAATTTCTTTCATTTACTGTTTTCTCTTGTACAATAGGCTTCTTATTTTAGAGGAGGTTGACGAGAACAACTCAATGGAGACTAAAATGTGCTTAATGACGCAATTTATTGTGAAGCTTTCTCATTAAGATTAAAAAGAAAAGCATTGAAAGATCATACGTTTCTTCTTAGCCTCAGCTGATCACATACGTATTTTTATATATATACACACTGTACAAGTGGAACGTAAAGTATATACTGCATCTGACTGAAAAGAGGATAGTTACAGAGTATTTTATGTACTCTAAGCAGTTTAGCAGCAGCATTGAAATTTTCTTAGTTTACCACAGTGCATCATGTCTATACACAAGAGCAGTATGAAGGCCACAGCTTGGGTTAGAAAACCAGAATAGATCTGATTCAGTATGAGAATTTTGATGTCCTGCGTTCCCATCTATCATGGAGTTTTCTACTGCTGTCTGTCTCTGTAGGACTTGAGCACCTTCCGTGAAGCAAGAAATAGGAATCAGGGTAACTAGGAAATCTAAATGCCCCATCACTTTCCAATCATTTATAGATAATGTTGTCAGTGACATGCCTTACAGAACATTGAAAAGGTGCGTACTGGCATTGTTAGCAGCATCAGAGAAAATCTAAATCCCTGAGAAGCTCTGATTATGAAAACACAGAGTTGGCAGAAGCTTCAGAAAGAGAGGATATGGACTGTTTCAAACCTTGGAAAGTTCAGCTGGCCACGTTCCACTTCTATTTCAGTACACAGTTAAGTGTTTTTAACTGACTTGCATGTGTACAGCCGTACAAATTTGTCATGCAGAACAAAGGAATACATGTTTTAAACAAAACTGATTGGATTATATGCTTTACTTTGTTAGCTATTGAGGCTTTAATTAAAAAAAGAAACTCATCTTATTTGACAGTGTATCTCTACTGGCTTGGTGAAAACCCTGAAAAACTAATGGTTGCCTGTCAGTAGGTCTGAGATTAATGCCCTTCTTAGGAAGAATGAGAAGCAGCGGGGGGAAGGCTTTGGTCTTTTACAGGGGACTAGAAACTGTGATCACAACTGGCACCTGTATCGTCAGGTATAGTTAAGAAGCCAAGGATTGCTTTAATGTAAAACTTAACTATCTGAGACATGGCTGAAGTTATACTGGAAGGAACTGCAAACTGAAGTCCTAGCCCTCATCCCCTCTCTTCATGTGGAAAAATGTGCACAATTATTATAAAAGACATAACTAATTCTATGTTTGGATAGGGTAGACATAAATGTGTCAGCAACAGCATGGTCTCCTACAAGGGAGTGTATTTTTTCATTACTTTTTCAAGTTAAAGTAAGTGGAAAAATTTCCACAGTGTGCCAGTAAAATAGGATGAGGCTCTTCTTAAATGTCTTGACCATTATGAAAGTGGAATTTAAACTTCTAAATATTTTAGGTATTTTCAGTAATTTTATATTATACTATTTACATTAATTTTCAAATGTAATTTTTCTTCAGAGGCTACGTGACAAATAATCTTGAAAGGGAAGCAAGATCTTTTTAGTACTGTAAAACCAGCTCAATCACACTGAAAGAGTGGTAGTAGAAAGTGGAGACTAATTGTTCCATTTCATCCTACAAACCCCTTCCTGAACAAACAGTGATTTTCTCTGGGATTTTCAGTGTATTTCTCTTTGTTTTTTGTAATGCTCTTATTTTTCTTATTTCATTAATCATACCATAACATTTAAATAGTGTCTGTTGAAACCTGTAGGTGTTTGTTTACTTTTTCAGTTGATATGTCCTCCGATCATAAACATTCATATTTAGAAATTGATGTAGCTAAGTGCCAGGAAGAT
>NW_008794452.1:1310922-1355094 GCF_000699145.1 Aptenodytes forsteri
AAAAGAAACTCATCTTATTTTGACAGTGTATCTCTACTGGCTTGGTGAAAACCCTGAAAAACTAATGGTTGCCTGTCAGTAGGTCTGAGATTAATGCCCTTCTTAGGAAGAATGAGAAGCAGCGGGGGGAAGGCTTTGGTCTTTTACAGGGGACTAGAAACTGTGATCACAACTGGCACCTGTATCGTCAGGTATAGTTAAGAAGCCAAGGATTGCTTTAATGTAAAACTTAACTATCTGAGACATGGCTGAAGTTATACTGGAAGGAACTGCAAACTGAAGTCCTAGCCCTCATCCCCTCTCTTCATGTGGAAAAATGTGCACAATTATTATAAAAGACATAACTAATTCTATGTTTGGATAGGGTAGACATAAATGTGTCAGCAACAGCATGGTCTCCTACAAGGGAGTGTATTTTTTCATTACTTTTTCAAGTTAAAGTAAGTGGAAAAATTTCCACAGTGTGCCAGTAAAATAGGATGAGGCTCTTCTTAAATGTCTTGACCATTATGAAAGTGGAATTTAAACTTCTAAATATTTTAGGTATTTTCAGTAATTTTATATTATACTATTTACATTAATTTTCAAATGTAATTTTTCTTCAGAGGCTACGTGACAAATAATCTTGAAAGGGAAGCAAGATCTTTTTAGTACTGTAAAACCAGCTCAATCACACTGAAAGAGTGGTAGTAGAAAGTGGAGACTAATTGTTCCATTTCATCCTACAAACCCCTTCCTGAACAAACAGTGATTTTCTCTGGGATTTTCAGTGTATTTCTCTTTGTTTTTTGTAATGCTCTTATTTTTGTTATTTCATTAATCATACCATAACATTTAAATAGTGTCTGTTGAAACCTGTAGGTGTTTGTTTACTTTTTCAGTTGATATGTCCTCCGATCATAAACATTCATATTTAGAAATTGATGTAGCTAAGTGCCAGGAAGATATATACATATATGTATAATATAATAATAGTAAATATTGTAGATATAATTACAAGTAGACTATGTTAAACTTTGGAATCTGTAATGTATTTTTTAATTTCATTATTTTACTCTGCAATTTCTTCTAGAAAGCTGGAAGAATTTCTGAATTTAAAACAATTAAAGACATCTTTGAAAGAAGCTATTTTGCTAGATTATTATACTGCAGGATTTTGGTGGGCTAAAGAAATGAACTTCAGTCTTATACAGCTCTCAGGTTTCATGGATCTATTAAATTTCCTGTTGGAGAACCTCAGTGGTAAGAATAATTAAAAATTGTAAAATAAATATCTGAAGTGGAAGGCAAGAATATTTTCCAGTCATTTTAATAAAGCAATATTTAATTACAAGTAATTGCAAAATGATTTATTTTCGTCTTGAATGTTGGTAAGTTATGCCTTGTATCTGAAAATAATTCTTATTGGCAGATGTTAAACTTTTGTTAGAGAGGACCTTAGTCTTTTTAGCAGAATATCTCTCATTCTTTGTTTGTACAGTATGTGGTGCAAAAGGGCCAGGTTCTGAAGAGATCTTGTCTTTGCTATGGTAAAATAAATAATAATTACAGTAGAGTGAGAGCAAGGAGCTCCTAAATTCCAATTCCAGCTGTCTCAGTGACTGACTCACTGTAGCCTTGGGCACATTTCTCTGCTGTTTGAGATATTCAGTACATCCTGTAGCATTGCAGCAGGTGAATTACATTTATTTTATCCTTGGAGATCAACTCTCAGGCAGCTTTCTATATGGCAAATGCTGCACTTCTGGCACAAAATATATCAGTTAACTAAAGACTGGTGACGGAAGTAAACTGGCATCACTGCCGAAGATGAAAAATGACAATGAAAGGACTGTAGCTCCTGTGGCTATGAGGAGGTTTGCAACGAAGCATGTAGCTTGGGTCTAGTGGGAACAAAATAGCCAGAAAAAATGGTGGCAGCATCCTCTAAAACCCGTTTTTCAGAGATCACAATGCTTACTTAACATTCACTTTGAAGGTGATTATGTCGAGAAAAGTCCATCCCAGAGGAAGAGCGAAAGGACTCAGCGGTTCCATTCAAAGAGAGGATGAATATTTAAAATCAAGCTCATAATAGTTATTATACTCTTTCATTGTAATTTAATTCAAGGGCCTTTCTGACTTGGAATTTTGACAGAATATGTACGTGCTTTATGATCATTGGAATTCCAGTTGTCCTTCCTGTCTCCAATGAGAAAGTATCTTAACATATGCTAACTATATTAATATAACAATGGAGAAGAATGGAAACATGTCAGAAATTAGTTTTATGAGACTGTATGTAATGCATGTGTACTAGACAGGCTGGTAGCACAACTGATTATTAAAGCTGACCGATGTTTTTCAGGAATGTGATCTTAGTTGCATAAAGCTTTGCCAGACTTTAACTCTTTAAGCTGAAATTTTCCATGGCAGTGTCTGCCTCTGATTAATTTTTAAATATAAAATAAAACAGTTCAATGGGCTTGCAGACAGGGGCTGTGGAAAAAAAATGTATTATGTATTGCCCTTTTTTTTTTTTTTTTTAAAACCTTTAAACCCCCCGGGTTTTTAAAAAAAAAAAATTTTTTTTTTTTTTAACAGCTCTAATACCCCTGTGCTTTGAAGTAAAGACATAAGGTTTGGCAGGCAAGTGTTGTGAATTTGCTTTTTGCTGTCCTGTGAAAATCCCTTCAGATTTGGCTAAGATACATGGCTTTTAGGGGAAAAAAAATGCAGTTTGTAAACACTTACAGGAGACTTCTTACATTTTTTTTACCGCTAAGTTCTCCAAATAATTCATTTTATAAAGTATGCTGTAGGCCAGGGCTGAGATGAATTTGCTTGTAATTACTGTTCTCAGCTGGTGCAAGTTCCAAGACCAAACATTTCAACTAAGAGCAAAAAGCTAATGTCTTCTATATTAATGACCATTTGCTTTCCCTTCCCTACACTGGACCCAAGCAGCCTGGAGAATTAAGCTGATTTGACCATAACAGGAAGAATAGCATGGAGCAGGAAGAATGGATTTAGAGAAGGAGGGTAGTGGAAACTCATTTAAGGCTGGTAAAGGAGAGAGGAAAACTGAGGTTTGGAAACCGGAGGCTTTGGTTGATTGGGAGCCAGGACAAATTACTGACGTGATTTGGTTCATCTTCTATACATTGAGGCTAAAGTGCTCCTTACTTCACAGAAGTACTGTGAGAGCCTTCCTGAGAGAGGTAGCTGGGGCTGAAAAATCAGTTGTGCAGAGGAAAGAGAAAATTTGGACTAGCTGGCAACAGACCTGGGCCTGGGTGTTGCGACTTCTCATGACCTTGTTACGTGTCTTCACTTCCCTACTAACTGTGGTATTTCTGGTTCTATTGCTCTTTCTCATTTCCCATGGCTTCTATTCTATTCCATTCTATTTCCTCCACATTCTCTGTATTTCTTTCTTGTTTCTTCCATTATGGTTATTTATATTGTGCTGCCTCTGTTACTGAAAACTGAGGTGAAATTTTCAGGGTTTTGATTGCTGTACCACTAAAGGGCAAAACTATAAAGACCAGAATCTTGTAAGTTTTTTAATTTGTTTTCTGTACAAAGAACCAATGAGCAGATCAGTAGAGAATTAAAACAATAAGGAAAATAAATCTATTTCACCACTCGTGGATATTTCCCCATTTTCGACTCTAGATTTTTTAGACTGAAAAAGAACAAGTAAATTGTGTTCGAAATTTTTTTTTAAACTCCACCATGGTTCTAGTGATGGCACACACTGTACGCAAATCAGAAAGATGAATCCTTTCTTTTTAAAGGTTCAGCAAACACTGATATATGTCAGATTTTTCTCTTTGTTGAGACACTTAAAAAAAAGAATTTAAATTTTAATTCAAAGCTGTTTTGGCATTTGGTTTTGATTTCCAGGGTAAAAATGTAAAGTAATTATCTATTTTGGGGGGTGCAAAAATGTCTTCCAGTTTGATGATACATGCAGAGTATTACGCATATTCATGTTTAATCAATTATGACTGTAAGCACTTAAAAAAAAATTGGTTACCCTTTTTAACATCTGTTCCTGTATTACTGTTTTATATTGCAAGGGGCATGGTCAGAAGAACAATCTTTTACAATACATAAACAGTAGTAAATTTATTTTAAAGATAAACATACTGTGCATCTCAAATTTACATACTGTTCTGCCTGTGGTTATCTCTGCTTAAGTAAGAGGCCAACGTGTAGTATTTTAAACACCCATTATTGTGATCCTTACATTTTGAAGGTGGATCGGTGATTTTCTGATGGAATTTTAATGCACATTTTATTGATAAGAATAATAGCAACAGACAAAAATGTTTGACTGCTGTTGCTTTTTAAGTTTCTACATGGCTCATAATGTAACTTCAAGAAGTCTCAGAATTAAAATGGGCCAAAAAACCCCACCCCAACCAGTTGTGTTTATACTTAGTTTTTGTTCTTCGGGATTACTTTGCAGACAAACATATGACCTTAGGAGATAATTTAAAAGAACTTGGAAAAGCAATGGCTGGAATAGGAGGAACTGATTCAGAAAGAAGTGGTGACTTGAATTTCTTCAGCATTGATCAAGCCAAAGCAGTCATCGATTACTTGAATATCAGGTATTTATTTCTACAGGATCCATTATTTCTTATTTGAATAATTAATGTGGTGAGAAATCGGCTGATAAAATAAGTTAAAATTATTTAATTGGGTATGTTCATACTGTGCCAACATACTGCAGACACCAAACTTTAAAACATTAAAAAGAGGAGAGAATATGCAAGTGGCAGTAAAGATCTGGCTTCAGATGCCAAAGCCCAGGAAATAAATTTAGACTTGAAGTTTATCAAAATGTAAGATTGTGCTGAAAAGCTTCCTTCTGGGTTTTGTTTTGGGTGATAAAAGGGAAAGGAGAGAGTAGTGTATAGAGAATATTGCTGGTTTGCTGTTAAAACATTCTATTTTTAGATTCCAGTTGAACAAAATCCTAGGTCTTGTCTATAACTTTAAGTATTTGTCTGGCCTTGACAGCTGTAGTGGACTTCTTAAGTGGTTTAAAGTTATGTACTTTACAAAATTAAGGCTACAGTCGTATATGAGTCACAAAAATGTTGCATTTCGAAGTTAGCAAAAGTTCAGTATCTGCATGAAAAGGTTTAATGACAGGTCTCAGCTTTTAAACAGAGACACAGGAAGAGATGCAAACAGCGGTAATTCAGTTATTTATCTGAGAAAAAAATTAACGGTCTGATAGCAGCCAATCACACCTCTCCATGTAAAGTCTTAGCTATACAGTAACGTATACAGACATTTCTCCACTGAAATGCCATAGTTAGGACAGTGGCTACACTCATATATCACTGTTTCCAGTACATGATGGACGGAATGGTTCTCAAGCTGTTGTATCACCCATGAATGTCGGGGGCAAGGAGGTAGAAAATGGAGAAGGTACTATTGAAATATATGCTCATACACTGTACAACAGCTGTACCTTTCAGCCCGTTTTCTGACCTGAATGGTGGTTAGAGGGAGAGATTTTGTGGCAGATGGGCATAAAAAGCGAGTAAGGTCATGACTGATCCATATGTAGAATTGTTGGGAATTTTCTGACTGTTCTTTTGCTAGGAAAAGTTTAATACATCGAAGAGGTGTTTTTATAGTGTCTTCTTGGATGCAGAAAAGTATTTCCTCTTGAAGACAGACAAAAATACTAGGATGGCTGATAGCCTTCCAGTTTAGGGTACTCAGATTCAGACTGGGGATTTAAACCCATCCCAGGTGATTTCTCTTACAATTGGGCTATAAAGTTTGTCTCTTTCTCCTGCTCTCCCATTTTTTTCTTTTGTTTCTTTTTCATGGAAAATATAAAAAACTTCAGGTTCTTCCCATATGAAATGAGAACATCTCTTTAAATCTCAAATTCCTGTAGTCAAGGCAAACCAGTGTCCCGCCAAGTACTAGCCCTAAACTAAAAGGAAACTTGGCATTTAAGATGTCTCACTCAACTTCTTTTACTTCTCCCTTCCTGTCTGTGCCTTTTGTATATTTATTTGGAACAAATGTTCTTTCCAAATAGCATGTCTATAGCTCTTGTGTAAATTATCCTTTGAAAGATATCTTGTCCATGAAGTAATTCCTTCACAGTCGCAAGAATTTCATCCAAGAGATTAGGTGCTCCATCCTACTACCACCGAAGTATGAACTGGGCGGGAATACAATCAAGCCACAAGACTTTTGCAGCAGAATGGTATTTTGGCCACCAAATATGTGGTTGTATGTTCAAACTGCTCAATTTATTGCAAGTATGTGCTGCTGCAAGGTCACGGATATATACACATATGCTGAAATGTGTCATATGTGTCCAGTTTATACAATCCATTATTTCAGTCATTTGAATATTTTTTTTCTAAATAAGAACTGAATCAGCACACTTATGTGGGTGTATTTTGAACTTTATGAACTCAGAAATAGGTTGACTGAGTTTTATTACAATTCAAATTAAGGTATTACTTCAACATTTTTTCTTGTTCTTCACTTTTTTTTGTTTAATTTTAAATGATAGGCTTATAGCTTTTTTTTCTACTCAAGTTAGTATGACATATTTTAGTTCAGATCACATTTTTACAGAAGAGCTATAAACCCATGGGATTTATAATGGAAATGGGGACAAATGCTTAACCACATTGGCGCAAACTGTGCAGCAACTATAATGACACCTTCAGGTTTGGTGGAAGGTGACAGTTACCATCTTTTTATCTTGTCTCCTTGGGCAAACACACATCAACATAGCTCTTGACATTTTCTTTCAGGAAGCAGTGGAGCTAGGGAAATATGTCATTGTTAATCACCTTCAGATTCTCAGATTCCATCATAAGAGGATCTATTCTTAACAATCTTACTTGCATGAGTAAAATTATTTTTGTGTAATTGCTAAAAATGTTGGTACAGAATTTTTTAATTGTTCACAACAGATACAAACAAAAAAGCATTTTATATAATGCCTGATAGAAGAAAGAAAACTACACTGTTGTTTCAAAATAAATACTGATGTATAATTTATGTGATTTGATTTAAAGAGCATTAAATGGAGGAATTCTTTCCTTGATACAGGATTAAGGGTGCCAGGTTGAACAGAGTTCTGTTTTAAAATGAATAAATAAAATTCAGAAATGCCAAAAGTAATGACTTCTATTTTTGGGAATATTATAAATTATCTGTACCTGTAACACAGTCCATAAAGAATATCATAACACATTTAGAGGGGAAGGGGAAGAGCTGATTTTCACGTGCTGTAAATCTGGCTCCTTTCCAAGGCACTGGAATAAATAAAAAAAAAAGCTTGAAATGTTCAGTTCTGCCAGTGCAGTTTGAAAGATATATATCTTATTTCTAGTGTGTCTGTGATGTTCATAAAATATTTTTTGTCTTTTTCAAATAATCCCTGTTAGAATTTTACCAAATAATAGGTGTGTATGTGAGGGGACACATATATTTTCATAAATTGGTGTGAGTCATTTCCAGGTTAAGTCCTGAAGTCTGCTTAAACATAATTCCTATAACTCCACTGAAACATGGCAGGAATTCTTTGAAGTACTGCAATAAAAATGTACTGCAAATGAAATGGCAACTATTGTAACAACTTAATTAATTGCCTGTGTGCTTTGGGTTTTGGGGAAGGGAACTTGTAGTTTATGATAGCCAAATTTCTTATGCAAGTTGGTAAACAAATTTGTTTTTTAACTAATGGTAATTGAATGACTGAATTAAATGTAACTGTAGAATAAAACTTTTATATGGCACTTAAAGAGCCAAATGTTGAATGAGGCTGCCATAATACTTCTCACCAAATTAGGAAATGCATCTGTACATATGTGCAAAAATGTCTGCGCCCATTCGGGTAAAAATGTATTTGAAAGTTTCACAGATGCATTTGACTAACTGCTGGACGATGTACTGCTGTCATGTAAGAGAGGCAGGCAGTGCCACCATTTTAGTCTCCTAATTCTGAGCTGCTTTCATGGCTGGAAGAACCACTGCTGTACATTAGTCGGCACTTTAGCACTGCTTAAATTAGAGCTAATCGTCCCTGGTCCACAGTATTTCGTGGAATCTCTGGTTCTGTGGCAGTGGCCTGTGGCAGTGTGTAAGTACTGGGGGTGATTCAGGGAAGGACAGTCAGCTAAAATAGTGCGTACCAAGCATCAGCTCCCACAGCTGGCTTCCCCATTACCTCCCAGAGCCAGGATTGTATTTCAGACACCTACGTTCCACCACAGCAGCCTCTCGCTTTGCATGCAGCTGGCTGGTCGAGCCCTTCTGCTGGCTGTGCCAGGGTGCGAGGCTGCTGGGTAGGAGAAAAGCCTCAGCGCCGTGGGGTGGCCAACCAGGGTGGCACCTGCGGGAGCTGGCTCTGAGAGCCTTGGGCAGCGCCACGTCTGAAAGAGCAGCCTGTGCTGGGTTGTGTGGCCAGGCACTGGTATTGTAAACACGTTTTCATAGCATTTGCATGATATCCTGCAGCTAGTAGCAGTGTCTTTAGCATTAGCTAGATAATTGTGTATGTTGGGTGTAGTAGGTACTTTCATAGACCCATAGAAAAATTGAGGTTGGAAGGGACTTCTGGAGGCCATCTAGTCCAAAACACTCCTCACAGCAGGCCTCAATATTCCAGATGTGGCCTTGCAAGTGCCAAGCAAAGGGGCATTGCCATCCCAGTTGATGGCTCTCTTAAGAAAAGAACCTGTGTCCTGTCCTTAGCTGGAAAGCACAGGAACCAATTACAGATGTTCCCTGCAAATACTGCTGTATCTTTCATGGGTACATCAGGCAGGAGTGTGATAAACTCTTGGAATCATTCTTCAGCCTGGACTTGCTATGAAATCACAGAACTGTGTTTTAAATCACATGTCCAAACTCTTGGAATCATTCTTTAACCTGGACTTGCTATGAAATCACAGAGCTGTGTTTTAAATCACATGTCAAAATGACATGACAGAAGCCAGAAGTTCTGTATCATGATTTTAAGAGGACAAGTAATTGTAACAGATGGACTGTGACAAACCAAACCTTTGATTAAACAAATGCCATATCATTGATCATTAGGAAAGGGAACAAGGAAAATTATTTAAAACATGTGAAAAGGAAAGCCATATATTTTTTAAGGAAGATAAATATTTTAGGCCGTTGAGAAAGTCTACTTAAAGTTACTTCTGTTGTAATACACAAAACTCCAGTGTGTCAATCTAGTTTTTTAGTTTTTCCTTGAGGAAATACTACATTGATTTTGAAACATGACCTTGAGTGAATAAATGCTTCTATTCTTTATTGTTTTGGTGTTCCAAGATCAAACTTGCTCCCTGGACTGGCAGCCCATCCCAGAATCTGAAAGCTGATTTGGCTTTGTTTCCTTCTTGTCCACTATTGCTGATATTAAAGGCATAAGTATCCTGGTGATAAGTGAATTACTTTTTTCAGAGTAGAACTTTGTCTTCTCAGAGTTCAATTTCATAAGGACAAAGTGGATGTATTTTTAAGTATCATACTGTATTTTCTACGGCCATCTGATAGTAAATCATGTAAATTAAATATTCTGCATATTGTACCTGAAGTTAAACAACCTTTTTCTTTTTAAAATTTGGAGTATTACCATGCTGGAGAATAACTCTTAGTTTAACAGAATTTTTAATATTGTTATCTTTCCAAAGATTTACAGCTGTAATAGTACTATATTCTCTTGTTTCCCAGCTTATTTAAACACTATAAGCTATATGAATACCTCTTCCACAGTCCTAGAGAAGAACTTGTGATAAGTAATGAGGTAAGTCATTTATATAGATGGAACTCATTATGCAGAGTTATTTAATGAATGCACTGTGGCATATGTTTTATATTGCTCAAAGCAACTTCATGTCAACATTACTGCATTACTAACGTAAAATGGCTGATTAAAGAATACAAGTTAGATGTTTTGATCCTCATATTCAAAATTAATTTTGGATTTCAAAAAAGTGTAAATGCATTGCTTGGTTAAGATGTTAGTTGTGTTAAATCAGGAATACTTTTGTGTATGTATTTATAAGTTGATGCATGTAATTTGAATTAGCAATGCATGAGTCTGACTCTATTTTAAAATCAGCAATCAAAATCAGAAAACGTTGTGTACCAAGCCTAGTCTGACCGCAGTCCTAATATTTATGTATGCATGTGTATGTACAGAGTTTTGTTTCTACTGTAGCCACCAACAGTTAATTATACTGACTGTAAAGAAACAAGCTAGCTAGAAAGTCAGCGTTTTGAAAGCATTCAGTTAATAATAGTGAATTGGCTTGACTGTAAACTTTGTCATGTATTCTAACTTATACGTGAAAAAATACATAGGAAAATGCATTGATGCAGGATGTGGCCTTTAATCAAATGGACAGATTCAATTCATCAAATAAACCTTCCTTTAGCCTGACTATGCGTTTTGAGGATATATGTTACAATACATTGAAAAGGATTTACATTTATAATTTATATTAGGAGACAACTGGTTGCTCAGAGAGGCACGATAGTAGAATTTTTTTGATGGCACTTATATTTTAGCTTATCAGTACACAGTGAAGTTAAAATTAACGCACTGGAAAATTTTCTTTACACTTTTTAAGCTGGTGGTTTGACTCTGTAAGTGATGTGGGATAATTTCTTTCCGTGTTGCTTTTAAATAGCCGTATTATAAAAAAGAAGGACTTTTCTTGACATGGATGCAAATATTAGGGAATTATTCTCATCATTTGTAAGGTGGGTTAAAATTCCAACTATAATGAGATCAGTGACAAAACTGTCATTACATAAGTAGAGCAGGACTTCGGCGTTACTATGTTAGGGTGGTTGTTTTGTATTAGCTAATCAGATCAATGGCTGGGTAGCGCTTTCTAATTGGTAAAATTACTTAATCAAAGCCTCATTAAAAATAATTTCTTGTGTAAATTTGGGTAATTTATCTTATCAGTTGTAGACATAGCTTAAAAGAAATGTCTTTGTGTTTCCTTAAAACCAATTTCTGGATGGCTGAGATCAGAGTACACTGTCCCAGACACGGAAGAGTGGTTGCTCTGCACAGTCTGTTTGCTGGGGAGTACCACCTCTGCTGAAGGTACCACCTCCACTAGGGAATGGCAGAAATGTGTTTCTGTGAATTACTTTGGTGACAATCCATCAAAGGAACAAGTGCAGTCTACAATTATAACTGTCACAAAAACCTTCATGACAATTTTTAGCTATAACTCTTTTATGGCTATTTCTTACCTATGCGCCAGTTCAGTTTAATCCATCTGTTTTGTATTCTGAGTTCCATGGCAGAGAGTCTTTAATTTGTCCAACCACACTGCAATGCCAAGAAAATCAATATTTATATTCCTGTTGAGTTTATTTTGATAGGGTGATACATTGTTCTTCAATAAATAACAGCTTAAGGCATTGAAGCTACACATACAAATTTATGTCATTATTTGCACTTGCTTTATGTGTTAAAATGTGATGAGAGGTGAACCCAACGTAGACTTCAAGTTCTTTTGCTACAACTTTGTTATATTTAGAAATGCTTATCCATAAAGGAGAGTATTGCCTTCTATGTTTGCAGTCCCTTAGATGAACAGCTCAAACCCTGACAAGTTAGTGGGGCTGATGTAGTTTGGTGTGTATGGCTATGGCAGGAGCATGCCTGGAGTCACGTGCTCTGCAGTGCATCTGCTCAAGGAACAGAAGGGGGCAGGAGATCGACTGGGAAATCTGCATGCTGAAAGTAGACGATAAATCTGTGCTGAAAGGCTGAGTGCTGTCTTGCTATGTAGATCAATGTCTTACCAAAAAAAAAAAAAAAGCCCATGTAGACACACCACGGCCCGCAGCTGGATGCAATCCTTACTCTAAGCTGAGAGCTGCCAATGTCTGAAGAGTTTTCTTTTAGTTCCAGCAATAAAAATCTATTCTTTTGGAATTGGGGACCGTAAATTGTAATGGCCAGATTTGCCCAAATAACAAGAAGCATGGTGTTTCAAGATCTTAGTTACAGTATTATCTCCTTTTGCAAATGAAGACTTTGAGACAAGTCAGTGAAATACTTGCTCCAACTGAAATGATTTGCTTCGACTGAAATGGCTTGCTTTAGCTCAGTGAGTAAATTTGTGCTCTACGTGTGCTGAAAGTATTACGTACTGAATAAAAGTCCAGTAGCCTAATGAGAAGACCTGCTTCTTTAAAAGAGATGCAGCTACAACAAATAAAAGCAGTACTTAGTGTTGTAATGGATATCCTTTCAGAGAAACCGCAGTATGCATTTTCCAGAGAAATCTTACAGCGATGGATTGTAAACTCATTGGATTTTATTTTTTCTCTAGCACAGGCAATTACACAGTGTTCTCAATCAGGTTTCCTTTTTGATCTTTCACTGCAGTTATTTCCAAATGACCCTGTCATTTCCTGTGTAGAATAAAATCAGACAAGAAAAGGGAAATGACTCAAAACTCATTTAGATTATGCATACAATATCTGTGGCCATGCCACTTAACAAAATTTAAGATACTTAAATGTGGCACGTAATTAGTGGAGCTTCACAGTCTGATTAATATTCTGCGTTTGATGCAGCTAGCGTAATAGAACTACCTTTGTAAAATACAGACAGCATTTAATTCTTTACAAAAAAAGTAACAAACGCCTGGCTAATTTAAATATCTTTTTACGTTGGCTAAAGCCTTTAAACCAAACTGCCTGAGGTGATCATATTGCCTAGGGGGAAAAAAAAGGTTAAAACTGAAAGACATGAACGCTTGGTTAGATGATAAAACACACATCATACATCTAACCTACTTTGGCAGTATTTAAAATTTAAAACTTGCCTTTCCAGCTATCAAATCCCTTACTTCTCCTTCATTCCAGATCTACAAAGACCTATATATTATGTATGCATGAATACCTGTTAGAAAACATGACGGTACAAGGAATTACTGAGAAGTGTTAAGATTGCCAAGTAAATTCGTTGGTTTTTTTCTGTTACTATTATGAGCAGTTCCCCACATTTAGAATGATTACATAAGAAGCAGTGCTTAAGCTGTGCTGGGGCTATGATCCAAAATAACATGCATGTAGTGCTAACATACCAGAGTTCTTCAGGAATATTGTTGTTAAAGATACTGTTTTTTCCTTTGCCCGTTCTGGAGGTTTTACTCTCTAGCTGTGATTTTGTGCACCTAAATACACCTGCAATTTCAAAGAAAGCAAAAGGAGTGCAGACTACATCTTGACGTGCAGGGATTCAATGGAGCAATTCCTATTAATACATGTCAGATCTTATAACAAAGGTTTAAATTGTTAATACGTGAATTGTGTAGAAGTTTTTATTCTTTTCTATTTCTATGTTCAGTTAATTTATTTTGCTTTGATAGGATGATATATTACAGCACATCTTGTATTTTTTTTTCCTCACATTTACAAATTGTACCTTATACCGCAGTTCATGTTTTTGCTGCTCTCTGTTGTGTATTTTTGGACGGAATGAGGCTAAGGTCTTTTGGGATTATGTCTGCTTTGAAACATTTCCTAATAAAAATAATGTGGTTTTTAAATCTAGTTTTATTCCTAGTTGCTTTAGCCAGCCTGATGGAGTAATCTGCTATTTTATGGCCCAGATGACTAGCTAAGTTTGACTTCTTGAAATAGTAGTGTACAATGTAATTTTCTTTAGAGATGTCATAGTGGGTCAGGTTGCAATAAAAATATCGAAGATTAAGTTTAATGGCAGTGCAGATTCAGTATTATAGCAGTCACTAGATATCATCCTCTGTACTTAGAGTTCCAAAACAGTTTCCATGAATGCCTTCTTTCCATGTACTACTTACTTGCTGAAACATTACGCTTTCGGACTATGTCTGGTCTTTATCCAATTGTGGGTTGGGTTTTTTTTGAGTTTGAACAAAATCCCTTCTGTGTTTGAATTTAAGGGGGTGGATAGGAAGAATATACTATTTGAAAGCTCATAAAGCTTTTTTTCTGATGGCAAAAGACCTGAAGTCTGGGACTTGACTTTGATATGTAATCCTCATTAGGTGTTGCATATTTAGATTGGTTAATCAATCATTGTTTAAACAAATTTGCTCAATGATTTCTTGAGAACTGCATTTTAAAGACGTATGAAACCAGAATATTTCCATAAGCATATCAGTTCACGCTAGAGAGACTCATTCCCCAGCTAACGGAATGCATGCTTTTCAAAGCTTGGAGGTTTCAGATATTTGTAATGCTTAAAAACCACTGAGTTGATTTTCTGTAGCTTTGTTTTGTAAATATCACCATGGCAAAGACATCAAGACTACTTTGAAGGAAATAAGAGCACAGGACTGGACGGGACTTCTTCAATTGTCAGCTGTAGTGCCACTTTCTCATAGGAAAACATATATAATCCTCTTCAGAAACTTGTCAAACTCTGGCTTAAAAAGTTAACTTTTTTGTCTTTGCTCTTCCAGTTAGAAAGCTGCCCTGGTGCCTGCTTTCTGTAATGGTTATAAAACTTCTAATTTCCAGTCCAAGTGTATTCATGACAAGCTTACATGCGTTTGTCCTTGTGCCAATTTGTGCCAGCATTGACCTTTAGTTCATGTTCCATCCCCAGTGTTTATTTTTCTAATGTATAAAGAGCCAGCAATCTTATTGTCAGGCTTCATTTAGCTAAACTAGAAAAGCCAGCCTTCTCTAATCTTTGCTTTTAAGGTAGGCTTTTGATACATGCATTCTTACTTACGTACCAGCCTCTAGTCATCCTGTTGGCCTTCTTCTATAATTGTTTCACTTTAAATCAGTTTTGTTTGAGCATAAGTGACCAAACTGACATAATATTGTTGCTGAGATAAAAGCAAGGCCTTCTACAATATCAATAGTGCTTTCTTTTTCTCTACTGGGAATAGCCTACATGATAGGTCCTAGAATCACATTTTATACATGTATCATGTGGCTGTCTCGTCGTATATCTGCTATTCTGGTTCCCCTTTATTACTGTATTTTCCAGCTGAGATGCTCCCAGTGCACAGTAAGTTTTAAAAAAATTATGTCCCTACAATGTCACCTCACAATTTGTCTTTTAATACAAGAGTGAATAGTCTTCAAGGTCATTCAGTCCCATCTGTATGATATTCCTGCCCTCTCATGAATTGATCACGTCTCTCACATTTCTTTTGTTTAGAAAATTAGTTATCTTATTAAATAAACTATGAAATTAGTCTGGCATCGTGTATCTTTGATAAACTGATGTTGTGTTATATCTCATTTTTCTTTAATTTCCATGTCCTTATTTATTTTTTCCTTCAAAACGTGTTCCTCAAGCCTTTACTGCTATGAAGATCAAAACTGCAGCTTCAGGAGTAGGTTCATTATTTTATGATTATGAATGTTTAAAACTAGCAAACTGGTACTTGGTCTTTTGATGTCTGAGGGGAAATTTTTGATGTCCGTTGCAGAAGCGTGTAGTACCCGAGACCGGATTACTGAAGTAAGCAGCTGGAGAGCCAGTGCGTTTTGTGACAAAAATCACTGATACTCAGTCCTTTGATCTTGAAGCTTGCTATGGCTATAACCAGAGAGATCTTGAAGGACATGTGATTAGTCTGAATGAAAAGTGGAGTCTGTTGGAATTGTGTGCAGTATTACTTGAAATATTTTAAGCATATTTTGCACGGTAGAAACCACCTTTGTTTTTCAAAGATTGTCTTTGGTATACTCAGTTGCCAGTAGTGGAGACACACTGACCTTTAACAGTTACGTTTCCATGTAGGTCACATGCTGATGGTCGTCTACAGCAATTTTAAGATTCCTGAGTTTTGGTAGCTGAACTGTGCTGCCCTGAAAGCCAGTGAGAGCTCCAGAGAGCTAGTGGAATTTGTAAGCCGGTGCTGAGTACTTTTACAAATCTTGCTTTAGAGAATGACTGACAAAATGTTTTTTAAACTATTTTCTTAGGAAACATCAAATACAAAACAAACCTGCTTTTTAATTCAGTAACATGCGTGAAGTCATGAAAGTAAAAAGTCAGGCAGGAAAAATGCCAAATAGCTGACATAGGCTATGCCTTCAGTATGCTGAGCACTATGGTTCTGACCCAGCCAGTGTTTAAACAAGTGCCTCTTTTTAAGCACTTGGGAACTTTTATTTCAATGGACCTATTCACATACACGGAGTTAAACTGAGAAGTGACTGTGGTCACATTGTTCAGCACCCGGGAGAATGAAAAGCTAAAGACACTAGAGCAAAAAAAATTTTGAAGCTCATCATAACTTTTTATTTCAGTTGTACAGTTGACAAAGCATCACATTTTTTGACTGTATGATGTTAAATAAGAGAGAGGAAAAAAACTTGAATTGTTGGCAGTAAAACGTTTCTGGAACTGTGCAGGAATTTATATACACAGATGTGCTCTCTGAGTTTTTAAATTATTTATTTAGAAAGTGGCTTGATTTCTGTATGCGTGTGTGTGTGTGTAAACATACGTAGTTCTGATGACAGCAGTAATGGCTTATTTATTTGCTGGAATGCAGGTCAGCTAGAAATTGTAGGCTTTGACTGGAAGGACAGACAGTATATTAATGACCGCATGTTTCTGCTATTCATCAGAATGTTGTAAGGTCCAAATGACTAAGTGCTATATCAGAAGACTACAGCAGACGTTTAAAAATATTTATCGATCAATATGTAAATTTTAATGGAAGACAATGAGATTGGCAGAAATGTATTGACTTGGGGAAATTTTAAAGTGGTTAAGCAAAGTACCTGAAGGTAGACTATTAGGATATGAATTCTGTTCTACTTTTCTAGTATTCCTGAATAGCTTAATCTCTTGATGCCCTTTGGGAGTTCTTGTCGTTTTACTTGACCAGCATAAAACAAAATAATTGGAGCTGAGCAAAGATCAGTAATTCTGTTTCGTAGAAGATTCTGAGATTTTTGTAGTTTGATTTAATTTCAGTTTAAAACAAAAAATAGACACTTTCAACAGAATTGCTATTCTTACGTGTCTCTGTTTAAACTCCCTCACACCAAAGCAGTGCTCTTGAAGACCGTTTCAGAGCCCAGGCTCCATCCTGGCGCCATACAGTGTAGCTGGCTCTGCTGGAGCAAGGTCCACATGATTCTGGGGTCTGCGATGTGCCCTCAGCTGTCCATAAGGCATGTTGTTGGGGAGCCAGGAATCTATTAAGCAGGTTGCTAGGTCAGCCAACGTGGCAAACTGTGTCGAAAGAGCTTTGTACGTCAGCTGGAGAGAACCAGGTAGGCTGCTGCTGGCATGTTGGTAGAAAGTAATTTGTGCAAACTCCATCCTAATTTTTTAGGTAGTTCAAAGAACAACATTTGTAAGGAATCTGCCAAAAAAAAAAGGACACATTTTATTTGAATTAACCCAATGCATTATGTCCATTGCAGAACAATACTGTTTTCAGTGTTAAACTCTTCCATGTAACATAGTATGGATCAAGGAGTTATTCAAGAAGGTACTGTGTTTCACTTATATTTTGCTGGTTCAAATTTAGCTGCTTTTTTTTTTTTTTCTAAATTGTGTGCCAACAGGTACCATTTTGGTACTTGCTGATCCAGTGTGACTTACTGGAGACTGATTTGCCAGAGCAGTTGCCCTATTTCCAAAATTTCCAGCATCATTTTTGTTAATTGGCAGACAGAAATCTACAGTGGACAACTATTTTTGTACCCCCTACCTTTATCTGCAGCTTCTCATCATCTTGAAGATTAAATTGTGTTCATAAAAGGGTCTGTGGAATGGACAAGTGATGTGATATTTCATGGGAGTGTATCCCCATGGGTGAATATTTATGTATCAAATTCATACATCTTGTGATCGTGTGTTATGAATAACATGTTGACCTTATTCATATAAATAAACAGCATGGCATTTCTTTACTGTGATGATTTATAATCAATATACATTTTTATAATTTTTTATCCTTTTAGTTGGTGTTATAAGGGCAAATGTATTCAAAGTCTAAATAACAGACAAGTTTCGCAATCCTTTGAAGTCCCTTTTTAAAATGCACCAGAAAGTTTGTATGTTTTCTAATTTCACCTTGAATTTTACGACTTGTCATAAGATACAACATAAAGTATTTTTACTGAACATTGAATCCGATGTCTTTGAATATTTGATTCATAAGATGTTATTTTGATTTCCTATAAATCTACTAAGCTCAGCAAAAAGCAGTGTTACTAATTAGAAAGCTGAGTTTTATAGGATGTCTGGTTGGTATGTGAGGTAACTTATATTGCTACTTAGGCTTACATTTAATAAACCTTAGCTAGGAAAATTGTTTAAATTTCAAAGAAAAGATAATAAATGAAATGAAGGCATAGAATATTAATGTGAACTGTGCCTTTATTTTGTTAAAGCATTCAAAGTTAAATAGTGGTGGTCTGTTAACAATCTAGGGCTAATTTGGCAAGTCTTTAAACTTACTCAATAATCAAAACATAAAAGGACAATGGAAACTTTTCACAATAAAAGAAAAAGGAGTTGAGTACAGAAACCAAACAAATTATTCTCTGCTTTTTCTTGGTAAGGAGGTGAACTTTATAGGAAGGGCAGCAAGCTCTGAGTTGGGGTTGCCTTTTCCTGTCTTTGTTATAAATTACATCTGTCTGTGAAGAATCCTCTCCAGTTACTTCGTGGTTCATGGCTACGGGGGAGGTGTGCGTGTCTATCTGGAATGGAACAGACAAAGGCAGATTGGGGAGGAGCCTTCTTTTAATTTTACTGGTTTTTTTTTCACTTAGGACATGGCAATTCTTCGCATTAATTTGCCTTGCTTACTAAATATAAAGATGGATAAAATTCCTAAGATCCCAGCTGTGTAAATACAATATTAACAAAACAACTGTTTTCTTCAACGTTTGTATTATTTGTTCTTTGCAGCTTGCTAGACTTTTGGAAGACTTCGACACCATTTAGGTTCAGTGTAATCATTCAAAATGTTTTTATTAGGG
The DNA here is from genome assembly GCF_000699145.1 of Aptenodytes forsteri. Classification (NCBI taxonomy): domain Eukaryota; kingdom Metazoa; phylum Chordata; class Aves; order Sphenisciformes; family Spheniscidae; genus Aptenodytes; species Aptenodytes forsteri. Next base: position 1,329,916 of record NW_008794452.1, read on the forward strand.
CTTAAATGGGGAAAATATTTGGCAAAGGGATGGACTTTATCCAAAGTGTAATGCTTCATTCTTTCATGAGAGTCTGAATACACTGCAACAATATTATGAGGCACCAGAAATATGGGAAGAAGCTGCCAAATGGTACTGGAAGGAGAGCCATATACTTGGGATTAGTGCGCTCTTTATTATGTATTTCCAGCTATTGCACTAAGAAAAACAACATGGAATAGGTAGACGATACTGCATCTCCTCAGGGTGGGCTTGAAAAGATGGCAGCTGGAGTCTTTTAGAGTGTTTCATGATTAAGACTATTATCTGAAGTATTTTATGGTTTGGCTTCCCATTGCACTGTTGAAAATTTCGTAGTGAAGTCATCCTGAGTCTCCTCTTGACCAACTTAAAACAGCTGAGGAGAAATACTTAATTGTTTATACCTAATGTTTGCTTTTTCATACTTGTAAGAGTGGGCAGAATCCTTGGCTGACCTTAAGATGCTATGGTGGTGAGTATTTGTATGAACTTTATTTGCCTTTTTTCTTTTCCAGACTGATTTCACCCTCAAATTTTGTCTTTGTCTCAGATTGCAAAGCCTATGCCAGAGCCTGCATAGTTTCTGCAGAGTTACACTGCAGATGGTGCTGTGTCCAGGATAAAACGCAAACATAGATGTTTTCAGCTGAAATACATTAATATTGTGCTCTCCACTTTTTATGATGAGTGGTCCTTTTTGGTTGGTTCTACAAGAATCCAACAATATTGTAAAAACATATTGCAGAAAATATTGTTACTGCTCTCACAGCACAGAACATTTTGCATGAATTACATGCTAATAAGTGTATTACTCTATTTTCTTAGTGTTAGAATTCACGTGCTTGGTAAAAGTTTTGTTGTCTCTGTTCTATTCAAATAACGCTACACAAGGAACAATATCTTCTGTGCAGTTGCCCTGTAGTTTATTTTGACTGTGCATATCAAATTTGGCTTGTGAATACAGTCTGAGGAAATGGCATAGATTGATTCTAAGTGATAAAGATGAATGTTGCGTGCTTCATTTATAGCAAGGCCATCCAAATATAGTCTCAGAGTTGTGAAAACATCCCATGCTTGAGAAGTCCTGAATTTTGGATCGATCAAGGCTGTGGGCAAGTTTCAGGCACTAACAGGCTGGAATTCAGGTCTATGTCTTTAGATTCACTGAATATTGTGTGTTGTGAACAGATTTGCAATACATTGACAATGTGCATAGTACTCTTGTTTAATAAAACGGAGGAGTGATAGGGATGTTCCTTAGAGCTTATTCTACTTTGAAAATCTGCCTAACATTCTCTCAGAGTTTTTCTTAGCATTCATTTTGTATTCATGACACCCATTTATCATTTTCATCTCTGTCTGTTATACATTTAGGAGTCTTAATGATTTTCTTTTGTTCTAAGGAAGACATTTTGCCAGCTTTTTGTATTCTTCAGGAGTTAGGATGTAGTTGAAGATTCACATTTGGAGAAATGTTAAATTACCTGTAATGATCATATTTCAAATGAAGTATTGAAAGGTTTTACCCTCACTTAGGCTTGTTGCAAGACACTATTTTCAATTTTTAACATTACTGTTGTCCCTGCAGGCCTAGATTAAAAGAAAGTGAGGGCTAGAGGCTAGGTTGCCGACTTTTTCTTTTTTCTTTTTTTTTTTTTTAAATCCTACCAGTGGTGCATTGTGGTGCCCTCCGGTGGGATTTCTAAAAACATCATTATGTTTCTGTCCATTTTGAGAATGACCCCTTGAGTCTATTGATAGGTGCATGCATGCTGGTATGTAACTCAGTACTGAACCATTCATTTCTGTTTAATAATCACATTTTGTTTGAGAAATCAAGAAATTGTCAAGATGGAAGTAAGGAGCCAAACGTTACTCATTTTGCCATGACAGAGATTTTATCTTTTGTCCCTCCCTCCTTGCTGCTCTTGCAAATACAGCTCTCTGAATTACTGAATGTAAAAATAATATCCTTTTCTTTGCAACCCTGGCACAGCAAAACACAATAGGAGAAGTTAAAGACAGGATTTCAGTCTTATCTCCGTGTTTCCTAACTGCTGCTGGTTTGACTTCAGTTCCTACTCTTGTTATTCATACTGTTTTTATTGCAGTGTATTTAATTGTCTCTCTTTGTTCTGATCAATCCTCCGTTAAATGGGTAAATAAGAAAAGAAAGAGGGTACATAATCAAATTACCAGAAGTAATTGGTCAGTCCAAGCATTACTGGAACTTCGTAATGAGCGGAAAGAACGGGGCTTTGATATCAGAGTCATAAAGGCCAAGCCTTTAAAACTGACAACACAAACACATTGCTACATTGGCACATTTTTTGTGAATTTAAATTACAAATTATTGTGTATAATCAGAATCAGAGCAACTGAAAAATCATAAAGCATGGATAGACTTTATTAATTTTGGATACAAATGACAGACATTAGACAAGCTTAGAAGTCTGACAGACTAGGAGAATCTTAATATTAGACAAATGCAAGATAAAATGAGAACTTGTGGATTTTTTTTTTCTTTCATAGTGGTGGGAACAGTACACAAACTAATAAGCAGCAAACCATTTTCATTAGAATAAAATGTAGAAGTCTGCAGTAAGGGAGCTTATTTAGGAAACAGGAAAGTTTAAAGACTGTACATTAAACGGCCAACAGGACATGGTATATTAAACAGGGGACTGTGGGTTGCTCTGGGAATTGGGAATTAGACACTAAAAATTTTCAGTGCTCAATTGCCATTTTAATATGTTTACCACTTTGCACACTAGAACATGAATTGTTCTTGTTCCACTTCATAGTGAATAAATACAATTAAAAAGACAACCTGCTTTCTTCCTTAGCACTTATCTGTTAATGTACTACCAATTTTAGAAGCAAAATTAATTGCTTAGTCAGATAGGTGTCAGTAACTCCAACCTATACAGAAATATAGAATTTGATTTTTTATTTTTATTTTCCCTTTTCTCTTTCTGCCAAATCAATTGGGGAAGAATGGATGAAGAGTAAAGAAAAGGTAGCACGACTGTTAACAAACTAAACCCTGCTCTGTGGAATTCATTTGTATAAAAGGCCATTTTTATAGATTTGTGCCACTTACAGGATTCTGTGTGTCAAGTTCAGTAAGGTCCGTATGGCAGGGGGAATAAATAAAGGTTCTCATTAAGAGTACACTAAACTTGCCCAATGCTACAATAAACAGTAGTGGTGCAGCGGGGTATTGCAGCTTCATTTTCATCTGGGCGTCAGATTGACTGTCAACTAGTTCCCTGTTAAGACCCAGTTTACTTGGGCTACATAAAAACTTGAATGTGACGCTAATATTCTGTTGAACTCTATCTTCAGGGAACAGGAATTTCTACTCATCAATGACATCGTGAATTTGAAAATTAAAGAAATTGTTGAGATGGAGACTTTTGGACAAATTCATCATGGATAACCCATGAGAAGGCTTTTAATGTCTGTGCTTCTTTTACTGCTGTCAGGTATAAATTTTGTGTGTGCAGTTAGGATTTACAATCCAATTCAGGTATCCTCAATCCACTGTACCCCAAGTAATTTCAGGGGATCTACTAGGGTTGTATCTAAAATAGACACTATATTACCATGGTATGTAATGGTAGCAAAATTTGGCCTCAAATTGAAAACTATTAAATTCAAAAATATTCTTGCAAAAATGCAAACATCCCATATTTACAGTTGTATAAAATCCTGCCATAGCTTTGTCATGTGTGTGTATGTATAAGTAGAGTAGAAAGTGCTGTATTAGTTCATCTTGTGGATCATTCCCAAATAAGACTTCATATTCAAAGCATTTTAAGTAATTTTGCTTTGTATTTTCTGTAGTAAATTAAGGAGCCTAGTAGGTTTTCAACATAAAGAGAAGGTTGCTGCAGTTTTTCTGCAATATAACAGGAGTTATGTTTGTTAATATACCTTGGAAACATTTAAATTCTAATCACACAGACGAAAGGAAATTTCAAGTAATGGCAAGTAAATTTAAATTACACAACAGTAAAGACTTTCATACCTTTGAAAATATTTCAGCACAGGCTTTTTTTTTCACTCGCTTTGATTATCCATGATCACAGCAGCAGAATTCTGTTGCTGTTGCCATAATTTCTAAAGCATAACTGTGCTAACATGAAATATGTATATATAGGTACATTTGCCAACTTGTTTTAATTTTTTCATTCGCTTTCCACCTCATGTACTGGGAGGGGCTGCTGATCAGTACACTGGCTGAAGGAAAATGCAGAATTGTTGCAGGAGAAAATGGAGATATGCAGGCAACATTTGCAGGAAAACTAAGCTTTTTTACTGTGGTTTCAGAGTGAAGAAAAGGAGGTTTCCATCCCATAAAACCTGCCTCTTAGACCTCTGGGATTCCTCAGTACACTAGCCAGCATTTGCTGGCCATGCACTTGCAAGTGTCTCACAAGCACTGCGTGAGAGAGTATTTTTATGCCACATAAACTTGCCAGCTTTGCACCCATTGAACGTTACTCTGGATCGGGCCTCACAAGCTATGTATGTCTAGTAATCTAATTCAGATAGCTTGGCTCCTCCTGCAAGCCAGGTCTTGGCTAAGATAAAAAGCTGCAATACAAGACACTTAGTGACTGTGGAAGGGAGGAAGATTCTGTCCAAGGAAGCATTTTCCTACCCTTCTCCAGCTTGATGCCTTCCTGTCGTGAGACTTTCCACCTCTTCAGCACCACCTGCTTATTGTAAAAATGAGAAGGGGCAACTAAGCACCACTGTGACCAAAAATAGAATTCCCCAATTTTTTTTATTGCCGTGTTTAACCTCTGCTCTTTTAATCATATGCACAGCAGGAGAAAGCGGGATGTGCTTTAACAACTTGTCAGGTATTAAGCAGTGCAAATTTTTAGCTAGAAATCATGCTATCAGTTGGAAGTAAACAGTAAGGCCACATATATTTAATTTTTAATAAATTTTCAGTTATGCTATTCTTTTAATTACATTAATCAGGCAGGCTCCAACACTGCAAGCCTTAGGGCTTGAAGTGCAATTTCAATGCTTTGTAATAAATTTGCCGAACTTTGGAAAAAGATGAAATGGCTTAATATTAAACATTTGCTTGATTTAAATTTTACCCATGCACTTTATAATACATTTTTTTCAGTGCAATGTACTGCCACAGCAGAACGATCATAATAGTAATTGTGAGTAAGCGTTCCTTTTGCACACAGGTTTTGCTTATAAACTAGATGAATAAAGGGGCCTGGAGTATCGAGGGAATGCTAAAGATCTGCAGAGCCTTTCACTTCAAGGTCATTGGTTCAAGCACACATCATTAAAGACAGAAAGTTAACATCTGACTGCTGCTTCATAATATACATGAAATGAGTTAGTGGTGTCAGTGGAGACAAGGAAAGAATACAACCAGTTTAATAACAAGAAAAGAGGTAGGACTAATGCATAGGTCCAAAAAAGAGGAGGAATCAGGAGATACCCAATTTACCAGGCTCCTGTCTTCCCCTGCATGCAGTCCTAAGGGCTGTATTCATTCTTCAGTCTGGAAAGGTTAGAAAGGTCGTAGCCACTCTGCTTGGTCTCATTTGATGTCATAAGCTTAATTGAGTTGAGCTGGGTAAATACTAGGTCAGAAAGGATCCAAGGAAAATTCAGGTACAAGATGGCTTGATGATGAAGTAATAGTGAACCTGGTTTGATGCTGCTAGGGCACTGCACAACAGGCTCTTTGAAGAAAGCTGCAGAACTGATAGCCTGACCACTTGTCATTACCTCAAGCATATAAATCACAAGCAGAAAACTGTTGGCGATGGTGTCCTCATGACTGCCTTCCAAGTGAGTAATTACAGCCTGCCAATGTTAATTCCCCAGTAAAGTTAATCGAATGAGGTACTCTCTCTTTTGATCAGTTGTGCAGCATTATTGTTGTTCAAGGCTTTTTTAAAGTAGTTGCTTTTCAGTGATGTGAGACCTCTGAGAAGATTAGGTGTGTTTAGAGGAAGGAGTGTGTGTAACGTGGCAGTGATTTTTATTAGCCATTTCATATTTAGTTGTCAAAATGAAGTAAATTGCTTCTGTCCACTGTTGTAAAAAGTGCATTATTTTTCCCTTTTGTTCTCTGAACCACTGAGATTTTAAAGGGTACTGTTTGGCAGCTATCTTTTCTCTTCCTTTGTTCTTGCTGTTGTCATTGTTTGTTTTGAAATCTGGGCTAAGACTTGACCCAAGGATGCCTTTGCTCATGTACATGGTTTTTAGTGAAACAAATTACTTCAACCATTGTAAAAGAGCCCTATGATGACTTCTTCTTTCCATAGCGGCTTTAGTTATGAACATATACAAAAGTAAAACCAAAAAAAGTCTCACATAAGAAATTACTTTATTAATAAGCTCTCTTAAAAACATTTTATGAGTAAGAAGGGAAATAAGGTGAGAAAGACCAGAGAAGGAGAAACTCAGCCTTCCAGACAAGGGGAAATACAAAGGAGTTTGTGGGGAAAAATATAGACATATGCAACCCCAGCTTGGTTTGGTTTGTTTCTTTTGCCTTTCAGCCCTTGTTACTTGTATACTTAAAGTTTTTATACCATTGGAAGAGGCTTTAGTCACAGGTTCTTTATGGTTTTAATATGTGTATACATTGAAAATATTTAGTCATATTTTATATTTAATGTGGGATTTTCTTTTTATTCTCAACACTTGTCTGGAGCAGAAGGCATTTTCTGAAGAACTCTTACCTGTCTGAGCCATTGAATTAGTCTAATGTAGCAGTTGTTAATTTATAGGTGGTTTCACTTAATTGTAATGGGGAAATGCCACTGGAAGATTTCGTAATAGAATTTTATGAATGAAATTGTGGTTTACTTGTAAATAAGTATGTGATGCTTAATGAAAGGATCTCTGGGACTTTCCTGAATTTTTTATTCAATAACCTTAGCCCATGTTTGTTTTTATGAGGAAAGTGAAGTTCCAAGTATTTCATTGAAGAGACTAGATGTCTTTTTGAGTTAGTATGTCATAAGCTTCTTTATAAAAAATACATTTCAACCTCTAGGTGTTCACACATCGCAAGAGTATTATTCTTTTCATAAAAGATTCCATCTAAATTCACATCATAACTTTATTTTTGTCAGTGACAGTTTAAAACTTAATCGGGGTGAAAAAAGGAAGGATACAGTGGTCAAAAATTAGATATTTTTGCATTAGTCAAGGGGGAAATGTGCATAGTATGTGTCAGTGGTCTTCTTGAAAGAAAACATGATAACTAATCTTTCACTTTGCACCTTTGTTTTTTCACCTCCAAATTTGAATACAAAACTTTTTTGACACAAAAATCAATTAGGATTTAAAATTGTTGTCATCTCTGTAAAAAAGTGTCAAATACTTGAAGTAATTAAAAAAAAAAAAAAAATTCTTCAGTCACCAATTATGGCGACCTGCGATATTTGGTTGGAGGATTTTTAGAGTTTGAAAGAAAAAAATGGATCCAACAGAACTTTTACATTTCAAAATATTAGTGCATCAGCTTTATTGGAAAAAGCTGAAATTGTCCAAATGACCTCAGTAAAACAATTTGGACTACGATTCCCGGAATGCTCGTGAAGCTGACATGTCTACATGTTCTTAAAAAGTCATAATCCATCATTCTGATGCTAGATCGATGGATTATGACTTTCTGATGTCAGATCTGTGAATTAAGGCTTTTTTGAGTACAGCCTGCTATCCAGTTATTGCCCCTATTCATATATTATAAATCATTATTCCTTCACCAGGTAGTCAGCAGTTTCTATTTCCTAATGTTTCAGAGCCTTCTTTTTTTAGCCGTTGTGGCGCTCCCATTGAGCAATCAAAAACGGAGAGTGCTGACCTGAAAAATAAAGCTTCTATCACAGCAAATTGTTGAGGGAACAACATTCGTTTCTAATTCTTGTAGTTTCTTTTGAAATAAAGGGAATTAGATTAGACTGAAACAAATCTCATCCCCTTCCTGCACAAACAAGCAATATAATAAATTAGCACAAAAGTTGTTGGCATGTATTGACTTCATTTTTAAGCGCTCATGCCTGAGTTTCTTAAAAATGATGCTTTCTTCTGGTAAGTTGATTTTTTTTTTTATATGAAGACAGATCGGCTTCTGATTTAAAGCTGAAATTTGCCAATGTGCCTACCTTAAGTGATTTTGTCTATTAGGTGCTGTTAAACTGAAGTTCCTTTGAATGAATTATTTATAGAGTAATAAACTTACTTCTAATGCAATGGAGTATATGATAAAAGTAGAAAATGCTTTACTGTAACCAGTTTATGTGTGTCAAATCAAAATGCAACTTAAACAACTTTATTAAAAGATATTCAGAAAAAGAAGAGCTATTTTAGGATCTATCATGCATCCCGAGAAATCATTAAATGAAATGTAATCATGCTATGTTGGAGGGTTATCTCAACAGATTTCTCAAGGTAAGGGAATTTAGGTCTAGTCCATATGTGGATGGAAAAAATCAATAGTATGATCTTGTTGGTTTTTATTTCATTTTGCTGTACTGATAGTTCTTCATTAGGATGCAGTTTTCACACTAGATGGCTGTGTGTAAAATATGTCCAGTCAGTACATTGCTAGCGGACTTGTTGTCAAAAAGGACGGTAATCAATGAAAGGGAGGGTGGTATAATGAATGTGGTAGAATTCGTCTTCTAATAACTATTTGTTCTAGCCCTGTGTCTGTTGTGAGAGAGCTGTCACAGAGCTGCCTTGTGCCTCAGTTTCTACTTTATTTGAGCAGCCACATGGATTCTAAAATCTGTGTCCCAAGGACTGTTTCTGTGGCATTTTTCTGGAAAACAGATTTGCGTCTCTCGTGTTACCCCTGTTGCTATTTGGTCAAGGATGTTATCCGAAACCGCATGAGAAAGGTAACGTAGTATTTTGCATGTCCTGTCATTGAGTAGTCAGGGGAGTAATGCTTTAATATGCTGTAGTTTAATTCTTCTTAAAGGAAGACATTGTCTTGGCATATTTATCTCATTTCTTATTGTTTATTTCAGGAGCTCAGGACACTAATGGCATCCTTGCTCTCACCTTCCTTTTCCTGGTATTTCTTTTACATTTTCAAATTTTGGCCATTAAAGCTTCCACGGTGCTGCAGAGTGTTAGAAAGAGCTGGTTTGTTGGGAGAGCACAGAAATAGCTATTCTGTGAATGATTCTGGAGAAAACATGATTTCAAGGGCAAGTGCCAGCACAGCAATGGAACCACCAGCGGGGCTTCAATGCCTTTCTTGCTTTAGATAGATTTCCAACGTGATACAGCTTTAGAGCCCAGTTCTGCTGATGGCAAGTCTAGCGAAGCTCCTTCTGCCATCTGCGGAAGTAGGCTCCAACCCATTTTCAAATTTCCTGTTAAATGCAGTTGCCCACTAGATGGAGACATAATATTTTATACCTTAGCGGATATACAGATGGTAATCAAACACACCAGCTGCTGTCTGCTCTTTCTGGGCACCTTGCCAATTTACTGGCAGTATGTTGACTGGGAAGCAGACAGTGACACACTTTGATCGAAAAGCTTGTATGATGATTTTTTTTGTTGTAATATTATTGTTTTTTTAAAAAATGATAAAAGAGATCAAGATGTGTATCTTGATCAAAGGGTACTGCTGTCTGCTTCCCCATCAGCAACTTCGAATTTATAGAAATCAGATTGCATGGAAAGCAATCAGCAAAGGTTTGAGGTCTTTCTTGTTCTCACTGCCAAGAGATGCTGACAAGTGAGAAAATTAAAATCAGAGAAGGTAGGGAGAGAACTAGTAAAACACTGGTTGAAATATAATTATTTAAAGTTCACAATTTTAATAAGTTTAGGGCTGTAAAAAAAATCTAGTTAAAGTGCTCAAATTGTCTATCACTTGTATTATAAGAGCATCTTAAGATCTTTCTCTGATGGAGGATGTTGCTTTGAGACTAATTTACCATTCAGAGACAAATATATCTGTTAAGATACTTGTTGTCACGGAGAAATAACCTGTCTCTGGTTTTGGGGCCAAGTTTTTCAAAGGTATCTCCTATCGGCTCTATTTCTTCCACATGGGGCTGTGCATCCAGTATGATTTATTAGGGTGTATACATGATATAATGAACACCTGCAAAGAACACTTAAACCAGTCAGTCCTATAAATGTAAAGATAGTGTGTGCAGAGGGACTATACTGAAAATTTGCCTATTATATTTGGCGAGGTCTTTTCTCTTTAGGGTCTCTAGTAGGGTTTTTTCTTTTCAGCTCTTGGTATCAATTCCTTCTTTAAAAGCCATTTTTTGTTTTGGATTTTTTAGTCCTTCTACACTTAAACAACAATTAGCAGTTACAGATATATATATATGTGTATATATATGGATTGTGTCAGCTGGAGAAAGACTGTGTTTCGGTGCATAGGTGAATATTTCTGGCCAACATAAAAACACAAACCCAGTGGCAGTGGTGAGAGTTGCTTCACATTCTGCCAAATGTTAAAATCGAAATAAAGAATCATATGACAGAAAGACCTAGGATATGTGGCATTTTGTCTAGATGGAGCCAAGGGATTATCAGAAGGAAATAGCCTGACGTAGGTAAGGAAGTGAATAGGGCCTACCTCCAGAAGTCTTTAGAGTGCCATCTTTGATATGATCTTCGGATTATGAATCTATTGGAAAAGTAACTTAAAAACTTGATTTGGTGACAAGAGATACTGTTGGAGCCACACTAGACATTCAGCTGCTTCATGCAGTCTGGCATGCTTGGCAGTTGGGGCCAAAGGGGAGTTTGAGACTAGAATAAATAAGTGTTACAGTTCAGCATTGCACTCTGCTACCGGAGTGGTGAAGATGGATCTGTTCAGCCTCACTGCCTCTCCTCAGCGTGCAAGACATTCGACTCTGTTGTTAGCTACTTCCCATCGCTCCTGCTCTCTTCCTCTGCACATTGACCTATGCTTTTCCCTGAGCTGCTGAATGAGTCTTTCCTTCCACAGGACCAATTTAATTCCTGTGTCCCCATCCACCCCGCCTTTCTCTCTATTGCCAGCTGAGCTTTCCAGCCATTAGTGATTTTTCTACCCTCTCCTCAACTTCTCTGCTTGGCAATCCCAACACATTTGATGTTCCTGATAGGTGTTTTCTTCTGAGGGTTAGATCGAAAGGCAGCAGCTTCAGAGCAGGCAATGTCATGTTTCTGGGTATAGCTGTGCATTCTTAAGAGAAGGTGCTGTTTGGCATTGCTCCCTCTAGGTACTTACGATGTTGCTATTTAGGAAAGCTGCCAGGGAAAAGGTGCTGCTAAAAGGAATAAATAAATAAATCCCTTTGACATCATTGCTTCATTTTTTTCCATCAAAAGCCGACCATCACAGACATATTGTCTTTACCTCATTGGGCAAACTGTGTGCAAACTTTATGATCACATTGTCTTTGCCTATTCTTGTAGAACAGAATTTCTCAAAAAGACAAAACACAAGGGAATAGGGGAAAGCCTATAGTGTACAACTCAACGTGATACCCTTCGTGTTCACTTATTCTACGGCCAACTCAAGATTTTCACTTCAAAGTTCAAAGTGTTTGCTCTCAGTCCTGACTTGTGTTAAAATTCTGTATGATTGTGGAAACCTTCTTTGAACAAATGCCAGATTTTTGTTGGGTTTGTTACTTGTGTGGTAATTTTCTAAAAGATGACGTTAACTTAGAGTTTATAAAGGATAAGGAGCGATGGTTTGTTGTTTTGGTTTTTTTTTAATTTGGGGCAAAATTATTCAGTAGAAATGCTTGTTTCTTCTCATTGTTTGTTTAAACAAATTTTGAAATATCCCCATTTGATTACACGATTTGTCATGAACTTCCTAACAAGTCAAAGCAGAATGAGATTTATACACTTTTTCACCAGAAACCATTTCATGCCCAAACAGAAATGGAAATGACTCTTTTTCTCAGAAACCTTCCAAGTCGAAGTGGGAGGATATAATCTGTAAGGAGATGTTACCTTCTCAAAAACAACCTCACGTCATCCAAGGTGTGGTTGGCTTTGGCAGTTTACCAAGAGGAAACTTATTAGATTTCAAATCACCCATCAAGCCAAGCTATGCTGAAACAAAGTTTTGTTTAATTCTTGCATTCACCAGACTAACCCTGCCCCTATCCACAACTGCATTTTTATTTAACATGAATGACAGTATTATAAGATAGAGTTAAAACTAACCCCAGCATTCAAGGTGCGATCCAGTATAAACAGATTTATGAACATGTACTGTAATAAGGAGAGCCTATTTACAATGGGATATGAAATTCAAGTGTGATATAAGGAAATGGTGGTTTCTTTTGACTAACAGGCTATGGTGAGAATACTGGAGAGTCAAGTTATATAGAAACACAATAGTAAAGAAGTACTGATATCTTAAACTTGTGTGGTTTTTTGTGTGTACTGATGAAATATTCTGGTGCTAAAATAGACTAGTTTCACATAGAGAGGTGACTGAAAACTGTAACTCTGAAATTTGAGAGAAAAATTGGCTTACTTCTGCATTCTCAAATAGGAAAATGTATGTTAATAACTTAATTTTGATGATAAAAACATGAAAAATAACTCCCTAAAATAGTGTCGAGTCAATTTTCTGATAAAGTAAATTTGTTTTCTCGAGTCAATTCTGATAAAGTAAATTTGTTTTCCCATTTGTGATTAAAATGACCTACAGTAAGATTTTTTTTTTAAATTGGGGGTAATTAAAAATATTGAAATGGATTTAAAAAACATTGCAATTCACAGTGGAAGAATTACCATAACTGATTTGTTCTCAGAGCCATGCCTGTTTTGAGATGTTTTTAAGATGTCTAAGTTACTGGTTGTTTTTCTGCATGATTGTTTCCAAAGCAAAATGTGATTCCAATAAAAACAGTAATTGAATTTACAGTCCACAGGACAAATCGTTGTTTTAACAGAAACTTACACACTCAGGTAAAGACTTTATGTTTTAGGTCTAATAACAAAGAACACAAGCTCCCCATTTTTATGTGACTGTATATCCTGAAAAGTTTTCTATTGTAGCATATTTTTTAAAAAATCTATATTGTAGTTTTAAAATTGTGTGAGCAATTTTTTTTCCCCTTAGCTCAGAATCAATATTCTTTAGGTTGTTTTTTTCTTTAATGCAATCTTTTAAATGTTAGAGCAGCTTTTTTCTGTAGCATCAGCTAGGAGTGAATCAATATAGACAAGCCTATTCACATCTAATGCACCTGATGACTGAGAGGAGTTTAGAGAGCTTGTTCCTTTGTCATTTGGTGGTGCGGGAACGAACAGAGTACGGGGTAGTTGTGTGAGAGGCTTGTCCATGACCAGTCTTGCATGGAGAAAATGCTGGTTTCAGAGGAAATGGATAGGAAGGGAAGGCTGTTCAAGAGTGGCAGCAGACAAAGGCGGGAGGTGGGACCTCTGTCCAACTTGAGGCAGTGATTACACATTACCGTATCAACAGCAAAAGATTATTTCTCTGCTGTCAGACTTTCTCAGCAGGATCTCCCAATCACTTCTTGAATCCTTGTTGTTTCAAAAGTTTCTTTTAAAGTTTTCCTAGTTTTTAGGGAATCTTCTTGGTGCCTTTCTTTCACGTACATTGTGCTCATGTTTAGATAAAGCCTGAAGACTGTGCTTACTGAACCAAGAGAAATCTGGTGAGGTAACACACAGCTCCCTAGACACATGCCTGCTCTAACTGGTGTGTACACAGCGTGAGACATGCCAGAGACATACATGCTGGAGATAGGCATGTCTACATTAGCATTTTTTGGCAGTCTTAAGGCTGACCTAAAGCCCTGTGGAACAGTAATAGTTGGTGAGACATTGCTGCATCTCGGATGTAACACCTGGAAAAAACAGCCCAGGATAGTGCCAACAGCCGTCTGACTTTTACCATACGCGCTCGGGGCTGCAGGAGGAATGTGCGGTGCTGTTAATCCCCACGGAGTTTCTACAGTGGTCCTTTGAATAAAAAAAGTGAATATTTCATATTTCCCAGCACCAGGCAAACTGGGGAGCCTGAGTGAAGAACCCAGCTTTGCTAGGTTCCCTATACTGTCAGTGGGAGAGGTAACAACAGGCTGTGCTTGCTATGGTCTAGGGCAGGTATATTAAGCAATTCTTAAGTTCTTAATTTATCTTAGTTGCTCTGACTTCCTCAGGAGATGCAGTCTTCTTTGCGCTTACTACAAGGAGGGGTTTCGGGGGTTGACAAAGCCCCTAAAGCAGGTGTGATGAATACCATCCCCCTAAGCAATTTAATTCTTATAGGCCATTTTGTTGCTAAAAGCACCTGCTCTCATGCAAATTGATTTTCTGAGAGTATGAGACTGCAGCAAGTCTTTATAAAATGTATGAAGCCTCCTCCCAGAAAGAGGTACCAAAATGCACTTGGCCAAGTATGCTTTCACATTTTTATCATAATGTTTTCAGCATTCATATCGGATCTTTCCTGATTAAATGATTCAGAAAAAGAGATGTACAACAAGGAAATGTAAAGCTCTGGCCTGATAAGGTGTATGCCACCAAAATATTAGACTGCCTGTTGTGCATTGGGTTCAACAAAACTTACTTTTATGGTTTTCTAATGTGATCACATGACTAATTAAAAAAAAACTTACTTTTTTTTAATATTTGTAGATCCAGCTAGGTGGTTACTGTGGTAAAGGTTCTTGTGGTTTTTGGGGGTTCTTTAATGGCTTTAGATCCCTGTTGAGTATAACTGTACAGCCAGAATAGGAGCTGCCTGCTCTTTGCTTGTTTGATGGGTGCCCTTGAAGTGGAAAGGGGGGCTGGCACTTTGAAGAGTCCTGACATGCAAGAGTTGCACTTTCAGGTACTAAAAAAAAAAATCCTTCACCCCTCCTCAAAATCTGTATGCATTGTTTTTAAAAGGATTTTGTTCACCTCAAGCATTTAAAATGGTGAGACAGATCCCAAAAAATCATGAGACTTGGTTAAAAATAATTGTTGTTTGGTTCCTTTTGCTTGCAGTCTAGTCTTTGAGCTTTCAAGATTTATGTTTTCAATCTTTCCTCTGCAACCATAAGAGCTAGATACTAACTTTATTTTTAAATGAAAGCTGAGATTCTCTTGTAATCCCATAACTCTAGGAGATTTGGCAATGCTAAACACAATGTGAATTTAGAGCGACCATTCCAAGGTGAATCATTTAGTGATATGCCCTCCACATGAAAGCAAGCTCGGGATTTTTTTCTTTTGGATGTCTCTTATTTTGTCTTTCTAAATAATCTGCGAATTGGCAGTAATAATTGGAAGCTTGGTAAAGTAGATGTAGATGACTGCAGCCCAGTAAAAACAGTATTTTTTTTTTTCTGGTAAGTTAGGATATTCTTACAGAATCTAGGTATTAAGGGCATTCTGCATTAAGATATCTAGAGAAGGAAGGCTTTGGTTGTTTTTGTAGAAGCACCCTTTTCTACTCAGTTGAGCATTAAAATTGGCAGCAGTTCCTGGAGTAGCAAGAAAATCTTGGTTGTTGCCTTCATATAGTTACTGAAAACAGTAAGAGGATACGTAAAAGCTTTAACTCCAAGGAAAAATATTTATAACTGTGACAGCATGTTTCCTTACAATAATTTATGGGCAAAATGTAGGAAAGGAGGAACACAAGCTATAAATAATATTCCATATGTAAACATAATGGCAGTAGCAAATTCTTTTTATTTAAAAATTAATATTGATGTTCATTAATATAAATTACCACATTTCAGATGACTCTGATGTCCTTGAGGCCAGATGTCACTGACTGATTTACAGCTTCCTGGGGGGAGGAGTAGATCCTGTTTTGTCAATGTAGGCACCAAATTGCTTCAGATAGCTATTTTGGACTAGATTAATTACTGATGTATTGTCAACAAAGTTGATTCACATCTCAGCTCAGAAACATGGAAAACTCTCTTTAAAACTTATTAACTTGAATTGTGAAGTGCGGGAAAAAGAGCATAAAATATACCTTTGACTTAGTGAACTTTTGTCTCATTTAAGGAATAGTGGTTTGAAAACTCCTGCCCAGGAACATGCACACAGAATTTCCGTGTACATCATTAGCAACTGGGGAACACACTTCAGAGGCCAAGTTTAGTCCCTCATTGATCTTAATTCTACTTTAAATATTAATACAAGCGTGTACAGTGAAGGTGTTCGGAAGGAAGCTCTGCCATCTTAATCACACTGCACAGATCATATATGTGGATTAAGTTTTTGTGTGCTTCGTAATATCCTTTGGTCCTTTGGACCTCATGTATAGCATTGCTGCAAAATAGGATGGCAAATGTATTTGTAGAGCTATCAGCGGCCTCCCAGAAACCTCCTCACCTGTGAGAATGCTGGCGGGCAGTGCCGCAGAAGGCAAGTAGGGTGGATTTGTTGTGTTTGCATACGCTGGCAGGTTAAAGGGCTGGGGGTGGGGGGGGAGGCAGGCTGGTTTGAGTCAGTGAGACAGTGCGTCTCTGTCCATTAGTTATTCATTCAAATTCAGCCACATGAAATAGAGGCAGCTAACAAACCATATGTGGTGAGTGCCTGTTATTCCAGCAACTGAAACTCAGTGCATTTGTAGGTGTGCAGCTGGGCATGCTTAGCATGAATGGCAAACTAATGTAAATCCTGTATTAAATATTTTGGTTCATAGCAAATCTCACATATGATCATATGTAAGAGAGAAGTCTGTGCAGGTCTCTGGTAGCATAAGGTCCTTTCGCATACAATTAAAAACTACACAGATGATATGAATATAGGGAATAACACACAAAGAACACCCTTTTTTAAATGCATCTGTCATTCATATAAAATCAAATCCATATCCATTGAAAGGCCATCGAAAGGCTTTGGAAGATGTTACAAGGCTTTAGAAATGGTCCATGCTGAATGTGGGATATTTTTTCCAAGCCTTATAAATAATTATTTTCCTATGTTTGGTAAGATTAGCTACAGAGAATTTATGTTAAGACTCTGTGGAGAGGAGTACAGAATTTCAGATAATATTAAGCTGAAAAGGTGGTTTAAAAATGTTTCTGTGACACAAAAACCTTGTATCAAAGAGGCAAATACACCACCCCCTCAGTCTCTTTTCTCATTTATGAAATAAGTAAGCATAAACCATAAATTCTAATTTTCAGCAAGTATGTTAGTAAATCCAAACTGACCTTGACCTTAGCTTTGCTAATTTCCAAACTCTGATATTTATTCCCCGAGTAGATTGTTTCCCTTCATACCACATACATAAATACTGCAAACCTTTAGGCAAATACACCACCCCCTCAGTCTCTTTTCTCATTTATGAAATAAGTAAGCATAAACCTTAAATTCTAATTTTCAGCAAGTATGTTAGTAAATCCAAACTGACCTTGACCTTAGCTTTGCTAATTTCCAAACTCTGATATTTATTCCCCGAGTAGATTGTTTCCCTTCATACCACATACATAAATACTGCAAACCTTTCCAATGACTTGAATTAGAGTGTAAGTAAATAGCTGGGTTTAATCTATGTAATATTTTGAGAGCAGACATTCTGTGCTATGACTATTAAGATGTACCCAGCAGCCATTTGTATAATACTAAAACCTCTTACATATATTATTAAAAGTAATGCTATCAGCCAGGACTTGTTTTATGCCACAGAGACTTAAATAATAAAATACAGTGTGGATAAAATCTGCAATAATAATAACTAAAGCAAAATTAATTTAAGTAACAGATAACATCTGGGGGGAAATGTAATGGTATATTGGTAAGTTATGCAAAGCTAATTTTATAATAACTACCACATCTGTGGAACTCGTTTATTAGAACGTTTTACCAATCTCCTTTCCTGCCATTATTCTGTTTTAGAAATTTTCCTGTATACTATTTTATTGTCTTTGCTCTGCCTACATTTGTAAAAAGGTAATTTGCTAGCTCTCAACAAGTATGTGGGTTTATGTACAGAACAACGTGACGCTTTTTATACTTACCTCTCTTTGTGCACACTTTTACTAGAAAGAATTCCAGAGAAAAATTGTGGCATGGGACTGTACATTGAGAGCAATGTTTGAACACCAGCTACAGTCCTCAGCTGTGACTACGCCGAGGCTTGATGCACTGGGGTGGGAAAGTAGAGGTGACGCTGAATGGTATTTCCCCCATTAACCTCTGCTGAATGTTGGAGCAGCCTCTAGCCTGCTCTAATTTGTCCATATTCAAGTGGCCTTTTGGCACCCCACCGCACCTAGGAATTAGTAAGAATATTGCATTTAACTTCTGCTCCCTCCAGTCTCTTTTGGAGCATCCTTTTATCTGCAGCTGACACTGATATGCCCTCTGCATTTGTGCAACTGCCTTACAATTTCTTTATGTTTGAATTCTCATGGACCCATTGGACCACAATGTGCAGGAAAATACTGCCAATTAATTTTAAGGCATTATCATCTTGCCAAACTGTTTCTCACATTTCGATAGTTATATTGATTCAAGAGGACACTTTGAGTAATACATCTTTGTCATAGTGAATAATGCTCACATAATGACAAATCTTCAGGAATTAAAAAAAGGAGGATGAATTTTTTAATGTAGGTCAGTGGAAGTAATTCACCATAAATTTACTCAGACTTCAGAAACTAGCAACATTTTTTAAAGCCACTGTAACTGTATAAAACTTACTGTGTCTCCTTCTCTGTTTTTAAATAGATTTTACTACAGAGCCATTGGTGCTATTAAACATGAGGTTTTGTTCAAAGGAAATACAAAGACTTAATTGTACTTTTTAAAGGAAAGTATTGCATCAGAAGGATTCATTTAAATACATTTGTTGGCTTCGGGCTCTCACCACAATTCATTCATTCTAATTTTCCCCTGGACTTGTTAAGGACACAATGTATAGGAAGGAGCAATGCAGAATGGCATTTTTAGGTCGCTATATTTTGGCTGTAAACTGTAGTACTGCTCACAAACTTGTTATTACTAAACAAAATACTTCATATTCTACATTGAAGTTTCACAGTCTTAAAAAACCTTTTGGCTGAATGTTGAGACTATTATGGCTCATTAAAGAGACTGGTTCTGCTGTAATTTAGTTATTTCCTAATGATCCAAGGGTTATTATTAGACACGGAACAGATGAGTAAAGAATGGCTCTCTTTAAAAAGATGCAGAGAAGTAAAAATATTATTCTAAAACAGAACCCCTGAAAATCTTATCCATGCTACAAAAATGTATTTGATCAGCCAGGAATTGATTTTAAAAACCCGGTCTAGTTTTTTACATTATTTCATTTTTTGAAAATTGGACTGGAGGGAATAAATGGAATAATGATTTAATCTAAATAAAAAAAAATATTTTGAGTGAATAGTTAACTAACTAACCAGAAAAATGTTATTTTAAAGAAGCAGAAAGTAATTGTGACTTCTCATCCAATTCAGCTAATATTTTTAATAAGAAAATATAAGGTAAGAAATCAGAGAAAATGGAAATATTTGCTAAATCAGCAGAGCTCTAGTTTAAAAAAAAAATTAGAACTTGAAAACAAAGCTTCTTTTCATTTTAGAAAGAATAACATTTAGCTGAACTTAAGGTACTTTCATTTTGATGCAAAACCTAAACTTTCTGACTGTTCCTTTTGTGAGTCTGTAGGCACTAGCATAGTGCTGTAAAATTTGAGTCACAAGTGATACAAGAAAATGCTTCTATAAAATATGGCTTTCTCCTCACTTAAACTCTGGAAATCTTTCTGTCAGCCTTTTGGGTTCTTATAAACATGCGCTAATACTGTCTACCTTTTTTAGCGAGCTCACACATGACAGGGAATCTTGAAGATAATGACAGAGTCCAAACATGACTTCTGAAAAGCTTTTAGGACTACAAAAGATATTTTTAATGCAATAAAGTACAATGGCGAGGTCTCACTGTTTATTTTCAATTTTTGCTATCACTTTTGCAAATGTATAGGACCTTTAATATTTTCAGCATGTTTAATTGTAGCAAGTAACTAAATAAACCAAATATCAACCTAGCTATGATTTCAAAGGTATGAGGAAATTAGTTTCTGGGAACTGCAGTTACCCAGATGTGAATTAATGTAGCCGACTTACACCATCCAAGCAAAATCATGTTTATAATAGCTGACTCAGAACTGGAACATCTGCCTGGCATTCTTGGTGGGCACTTCCCGTTGTAGAGGCCCCAAACATAGCATTTTAACATTATACCTTGTTCATTCAAAAATGCCTTTTGTCACCCTATTTGGCAGGTATGTTCTGTCATCCATTTTTTAAAAAAAACAACACAAAACCTTGTCCCTTTAGAGGACGCAGGGCTGCCTCCTGCATCACTCGTGAGAGCCTGAGCAAGAACTAAGCGCTGCATCTAGCTACTTGGGGGGGAGGAGGAAAGCCATTTCCTTGTCAGAGCATTCCTGGAGCCACAGTTCACACGCCAGCAGAATACCAGTGTGGTTCCCGTGTTCACAGGAAAGAGAAATGGGAGCAAGTTGATGAAGCAGCAAAACTTGGACCGTTGGCAATTCTTAAATTATAGTCACACATGAAAATACTTTTCTTAGGGCCTTATTTGATGCAGTGTCACTACAACTTTACTCCAGCTAACTCCTTTGAAAGAATACCCTGGTCAGCTGGGCCCCTTCATTCCAAAACGCAACAAGATCCCTGTTCAGAAGTGACAAATTTACGTTGGGAAAACTGCATGTTGCCCAAGCTCTATGTTTTCTAAACTTAATTATCCACATAAGTAAGAAGCTGTAGTGTTATGAAATTATGAAAATCATCTGTTCTTTCCAAGTATTATAAAGAGGGCCCCTTGAGATGCAGCTAGAAATTAAAGCTGATCTATAATAATTTTCAGTATGCTTTCCAGTTCTGAGCACCTGGATAGTAACAAAAAAGGTATTGTTTTTTGTTGTTTGCCAGCCATTTCATTTCCATTTAAAAAAAATTGCAGTAGACCTCTGAGCAATAATTAAACCTGAATTACTACTTTTTTTTTTTTTTTAATACTGCCAGTATTTGATTGAACTTGCTCAACCTGCAGTTCCCCCCTTCCCTGCTCTGCTGGAAGAAGGCGTACCTTCGGATATCTATTCGTCGTTCATAGTATCACCAACAGCTGCAGATACCGAATCTAAGGTATAGAGGTTTTTTCCTTTTTTAAAAAGCTGTTTTTCTATGAGTCTCCTACTTCATTTATCCCCATTGGAGCCCAGTCGCTAATGATATTTATTCCCCAGAATATAGCATGCATTCTCTTCTAAGATTGAATGAAGTTGCTTTTAATGCATTAATCGGTCAACAGAGGACATTTGAGTCAGCACCTCTGGGCAATCTCCCCATGTGACTTCATAACCTCAGGATCTGCCTGGCCTGGGCAGTGGAAGAGAGGCACTGACAGTCTCTGTCACAGCAGGAGTTCTTAAAAGCAGGCTTCGTGTATTGTTGCATGTCTTTGGGCTGATGCTGTTTGGTCTTGTAGAGAGCAGAGGATCTTCTAACTCACTTATTTATTGTGGTTGGTTGCTGCTAGGGGTCTGATGAAGAGGGTTACCTGGAAGAGCCCTGTCCAGAGGTAGAGTCCTTTGAGGCAGATGCTGTGGCTGGCATCACTGCTGAAGATCAGAAGTCCGCAGTGGGTGAAATCCCAAATGAAATTATTGGCAACCTTGAGGTACTATTACTAGGAAGCAATTCACTAATTCTGTCTATGGTTAATTAGCTAGCTCAGCCTTAATGAATATAAACTGTATTCGTGCTAAAGCTGGCAAAAAGCACATCCATATGCTGTAAAAATGTGAATTAGCCTCTCTAAATAACTCCTAGTTTAGTCAGCTTACATGTGATAAGATAAAAAATATTCAGTAATATAACAACATATATCTTCAGCATTACTATGTGTTAAGAAACATGGGCCAATCTTGCTCTCAGTGATGTCAATGATAAAATTCCTTTTCAGGGGTTCAGGATCAGCTGCTGTCATGGAGCATATGCAGTGTGTGCTTAATATACATTGTTAGATGCATCTATGTTACACATCCTTCAATCTGTGTAAGAAATAACACATTTATGCCAATTTTAGACTTCAGTTGGTAGGTGCCTAACTATGCAAGAGTTGCCTTAATGGAACAGATCAGGTTTCAGTATGTGGTCTGCAGACTCTGAGGAGTCCATGAGTTCTTTCTATGGGATTCATGAAAGGGAAGGAAGCTATTGTCAGTGGACTTAAATTTGTTGTAGGGTGATCTGCTTCTTTACAGGGAGGTCTATAAATGGAAACATGTGGAAAGCCAGCAGAGTAGATCATTGTTATTTTGTAAACTGCTTCCTCAAGCATATGAAATTATTGAAAGCAAACCAGCTAGAACTCAGTTCCAGCCAGGAACTGGTGGAATTTTGTCTTGTTTGCAACAACCAGGTGGCATTAGGCACTTTAAATTTTTGATGCAGCACATTGGACATTGTTGACCAAGCAGCAGTTTATTAAATATCTAATATTGTCTGAAAATAGTGTGATACTGATAAATTGCTTTACATGGGTTATGTATGAATGGGGAATATAAATTGGAATAATGATGCCATCATTAGATCTACCTATTTGACTTCATACTCCATTTCAACATGTATTTAGAAACAGGAGGGAACCTGGCCTATGTTGTCTTATTCCTGGCCCTGCCTACAGAAAACATGAAATGCCTGGTTTTCACTTCACCTTAGCATCAGTCTAAGAGCTTTTTTTCTTTACAAAAACTGCACAGACTAGAAAAATGCTTTTTTTTCCTTCTTTTGCAACTCTGCTTATATACACAGAAAATAATTTACTTTTAGTTGTTAAAAGTCCACTACCAATGTATCACCTGATTTCTCAGTTTGTTGACCTCTGAGGTAATCTTATCATTAGGTTTTTACCCGATACATGGTCAAACTCATACCATTTTGTTGTTACGTGTGAACTGTGATTTCGCAATCTGCATTACGTCTCCAGGGAACATGAGGCATCTCTTGTTCTAGCTGAGTCTAGAAAATAACTTTTAGTCTGAAATCACAATGCTGACACTCAGTGATCACAACAGCAGCCACGGTGAGTATGGTGGCAGCTGATTTGCACTGAAGGTAGAATCAGAGAAATAGGGATATAAAAACTGAAGAAGAAAAGGCAGCTGGGGTGGCTGAGACATGATTAGCCTGGAGGATCAATGTTCCACAGCAAAGCAGCTAAGTATACATATAATGTAAAGGGATAGGGACATATTTGTTGATACTTGAGGATGGATTGAATATGGTGAAGGCCATCTCTAAAGATACAAAGTTGAGATAAAAATTCCAGCTTTTTGATGATAATCTGAGCTACTGAGGACTTTGAGAACACTTTGGCTGTGGTTCTCCATTGATAGGTTGCAGTGTAGCACTAGTAGGGATTTCCAGGACTGGCAAGCCAGAAAGTTCCTAAGATGGCAAGTTACTGCAAGCTTTTCCAGGCCAAATCCATTTGCTTTATCAAAATTACATGAAGTCCATTAGAACAGAACTCTAAGTTTTGGATCAGTTTATGTGGAGTCTGTAAAGGACCTTTGAGCCTGTTCCAGTTTTTTGAACAAAACTTTGTGACTCTTGGAAAGACTGTCATTGTACTCCTTCCATTTCTTATGTATTTTTGCAGTGATGAATGCTGATATCGAGAAATATACATAAATTCCCCATAAACCCCCAGTATTTGTGGCCTTTTTTCCAGTGATCCCCCATTTCCAAATGCTATAGAATTAAAGACTGCCATGCATTATCACTGCCAAAGATTTCACTAAAATATGTCACAACCCTTGCACCATCCCCACGAATGTTACTTTGCAAATCAAACACTCAGTGTCTACAGCAGTCTGGATTTCCAGAATGAGATACACAATCATAATTGTGTTTGTAATGAACATGACAAGCAACATCACAGAAATATGTTTTTTTATTGTTCATTTTCAGTAATGCTTTCTAATTCCAGCAGTGATTCAATAAAATGTACTACACTAGAGAACAAACATCTGCAGCAAAGGAAAACAGTGGCAACAACCAAATCCCAAAGCAATTTTTCTGATTTGGTGTTTATTGGTAAAGGCTGTCTGAGAATACGGGCAAATTAGCCTATCTCCCAAGACAAGGTTACATGAGAAATGGCTGTCCCAGATCACTTCCTGTTCATGGCAGTCCTACCATACATCGGGATTGTGCACAGTAATATGATAAAGTGTTATCACGTAAGTACAGGCTGAAACACCATTATGTCTGCAAAACAGGAAGGTGTGTAGGATAATGTCGGTCTTACTGCACTACAGTGTGTCAAAACCACAAAGACAATGTGCAGCCTAAGATAGCTTCATCATAACCACTTTTTTCTTCTGATTTTCTTTACAGGCAGAGATAAATGAAAAGCTGCAAATGCAAGAAGAAGCTTATGCTTTGAGAACAGAAAAATTAAAAAGTCCTAAATAGCCAGATAAGAAAGGTGATGTTGAATTTTACAGAAATTGGACAGTAGGGGATGGTGTGCAGAGAAGACTGGCTCCCTGCCTGAACGTAATTGGTTTTGTATAAAGGAAAATGGTTCTGTTAACATTTACCTAGAAACAGTTCATCCCAGTTCCTCAAATTTACTGTGTTCTGCCAGTGTTTTTATTTAGTTTAGACTTAAGTAGAAGATTATAAACAGAAGGCTATGTAATTAAAAGATGTTGAAGTTCAGTTTATTTCTGAATAGAAATCCTAATGTTAAAAAAATCGCTGTAGTTTCATTCTCTTTCCTTTTTCCAGTTGTGAAATATGTAACAGTTTCTGCTTTACACCTATGGCATTTTTCAGGAAATTTTGCTAGAAGGAGAACACAGAGAGAGAAAACATCATTTTGAGGCACTGCAGATACAATAAGGAGAGAACTTAATTAACATGTAATTACACACTTTTCACTGTAGTTATTCATTAATAATCATAGAATCATAGAACAGTTTGGCCTGTGCCAGGTTTCACCACCCTCAGCGTAAAAAATGTCTTCCTTCTATCTAGTCTAAATCTACCCCCCTTTATTAAAGCCATTCCCCCTTGTCCTGTTGCAACAGGCCCTGCTAAAAAGTTTGCCGCCATCTCT
>NW_008794452.1:1356193-1357186 GCF_000699145.1 Aptenodytes forsteri
ATGGATCTCATTGGGTCCCATGGACCTGTGCACCTTCAGGTGCCTTAGATGGTCTCGAACCTCATGTTCTCCCACAGTGGGCGGGTCTCCATTCTCCTAGTCCCTGCCTTTGCCTTCTGCGGCTTGGGCGGTGAGGCTCGAGCACTTGCCGGTGAAGACCGAGGCAAAAAAATATTTCATTTTCCATTGCTTCCTAAGCTTTAAAACAAATTTGATATCTTACACTTCTTTATTTTCACCATATTAAAATTGCATAAATGAAGAGTTTGCATTTTTACAGCATTCCCCAAGAAGAGTTCCTTGTGATTTCAGTGGAAATTTTTCTGGAATGCATGTAACCTTATTTCATTTTCCATTGCTTCCTAAGCTTTAAAACAAATTTGATATCTTACACTTCTTTATTTTCACCATATTAAAATTGCATAAATGAAGAGTTTGCATTTTTACAGCATTCCCCAAGAAGAGTTCCTTGTGATTTCAGTGGAAATTTTTCTGGAATGCATGTAACCTTTCATCTGAGAATGTTTCCATATTTTGTCAGACATTATCAAAACGTTTTGAACTCAAAAGGAATCTAACCACATAAATGACCTCAGGAGAACCGGTTTACCAGGTATGTTTCAAAATCGTAGCCCATACAAACCGTTGTGTTACAGAACTCTGTGCCCGAGAAAGCATGTTGAATACAAGTCATGCTTTCAAGCGTAAAGGCGGGATTAGATCACACGCTTAGTGGAATATTTGAGAAATAAAATGTTTTATTCATTACCATTTCAGATTTGTTTCCCATTAAGTAAGAAGTAAGGTTTTGTTTCGTTTCATCCCTGCTTTTTTATGGTGACAATGAAAAAGGTTTGCAGGCCTGACTCGGCCCAGTCAAAAAGGGAACATAGCTTGCAAGAGTTTTCCTGAAAGGCCTGGTCTGGCGCTGCCTGCCTTGCGGGGCGTGCTGCAGCCGGTGCCGGGAGCCACGGGCGCCCCCAGGAACGGGGG
>NW_008794452.1:1357541-1378916 GCF_000699145.1 Aptenodytes forsteri
CCCCCGCCTGCTCGCCCGCCAGCCAGGGGCGTGCCCCGCTAAGGACGGCGCCCGGCCGCTGCGCCTGGGTGCCGCTAGCCTGGACGTGCTCCTCAGAGAGCGCCTCGGGCGTGGGCACGGAGCTCCCGCAAAGCAGTGGTTTGAAATCTTAGGTGGTGGGCAGAGTGTTTGACTTGGTCTCATGCGTTGAGAAAAATTCTTCCCCTGGTCCCTGATCAGGAGAAGTAAGCTCTGTAATGATTCGCTCCCAAGTTTTCTTGGTTGCTCTTTCCAGCGCTGGCCAGCAAATTCATGAGAGCTTCCTTTCAGCCCTTAAAAGCTGACTGGTCTGCTTTGAACACTGAAGGAATTCATTAAGAATTATTAGCTTTACCTTTAAAAAAAGAATCTTCTGAAAATATTTTAATCTTTTAAAATTGTTAAGATTCCTGGTTATGTTCTTTGTTGTTTTATTGCTTTGAAATATGATTTTTTTTGTCATCAAAACTTTCTGAAATTGAAATGCCCTTTATTTTGAGACATAAATTCATCTCCCAACACATCATGCTAATGTCACCGCTTTCCCTGGTTTTGAACTCAAAGGTGAGAACAGAACTTCTGAAGAGAGCTGTCCGTATGAAAAAAAGTATTTTAAATACTTTTTAGTGAAAATGTGTTATTGGCAATTTAGCATTGTTTAGCACTTCAGACCTAAATCTGAAGACTACAACATTCCTGCTATAGCACTAAGCAGAAAGGGACTAACTACGTTTTATGTTAAGACCAATGCTAAACAAAGGCTTTTGCCCATATCTCTTCCTCGCTCTCCTGGATTTTGTAGAACCTCTGGGAAATTTTGAAGTGCTTTGAAGATGAGAAATTGTATATGAACATCGAGTATTACTGCAATGATTTGTTAGCATTCAGTCTTAGTACATATGCATAACAGCTGAGGTATTGCAGAAATCCAAAGTGAAGTTCAAATCCCACAAACCGTATTTGTAACAATCTTCCTGCTGAACTAAATAATGCTACCAATAAAAATAGCCCCAGGAATTTTTTGGGAGTGGGAGGGAGGATGGTTAGGAGGCTGAAGGAGGGAAGATGACTAGAAGGTAAACATAACATCTCTCTAAAGCAGTCAGAGTGCGTGTTCTGACACAGCATATGAACATCAAATTGAAGAATCCTTTAATGTCTTCAGAATGTTAATATGAAATGCAAAACGTCATGCTTTGGATAGATGGGTAGGAACAAAATGTTCAGATGCAATATGGTGCATTAAGAACAGTCTCCATTCTGCATTCCTGGCTTTTCCATTGGTTTAAATCAGGCTTGCTGTTTCTCAGGTCTCTCGTGTCATGTTGAGTTACTGCTATAGTCATCTCCAAAAATAATTATACTGTCATTCCTGGGACCGACAGTTGAGGCTTTGGTATAACAATCTTTGATTGATTTTTTTTTTTTTCCCCCAACACTGTTGATGTAACATAGTTCTTTACAATACACATACTTAATGTAGTTCCTAACGGGTTCCCACCCTACAGAGCTTTCAATTTAAATCAGACAGATCTTGTAGAAAGGAAGGAAAGAGGTGTTATGTTCTACCTTGTCTGCCAGAGAAGTGGTGGTTTTCCAGGGGACAGAGGACAGATGAAACACTATAGTTTTTCCTATATAAGGTATAATATTGATGCTTTTCAGCATCTTCATGGTAAAATCCTGGTCTTCACTAGGATTTTATGATGAGACAATGAACAATTACTAATTATCCTCTAGTAAAAGAAAAGCTCTATTTTCAGGCAGTGCTTTCCTGCATTATGCTGACAGAGTGATGGAAGTTTAGAAGAGATGGAAAGCAGTTTTTCTAGTAAGAAGCTGGCTTGAAAAAGATGGGAAAGGAGACAAAAAGAGAAAACAGTTTTTTACCTGTTTCATAGTTGTTTGCCATGACCTTTTCTTCTCAAGCCTTGCTTCTCTTCTTCTGTGCCAAAACTTGATCTGAATTTGAAAATTACCACATTGTTTCCTTCCTAAAATTGTAACTGGCATTCCTAGAAAATTTGCTTTCCCAGAAAAGCCACTGTGCGTAGGCTTCAAATTCAGCTTTTCACAAGTGAGAAAAAGACATTTTCTTCAATAACCTACACTGCCAATCTGACCACAAAATGTGTGCATTGGTCCATTTAAATTGGATTCTTAAGCACATGATTCAGTTGACCACTAAAACGCATTTATCCAGGTGTACATACCATACTTATTTGAAAAGCCTCCAGAGCATAGGTTTGATCCTGGGCTAACCCAGAAGTGTTTCAGAGCGCGCTGTAGGAGAGAACTTTAACATGGGTTATGTACGTGACAAGGCTGGTAAAGAATTCATAGCTAACACCTATAGATTTACTGGGGTGTGAAAGGGATGTTTGTACTCTTATTAGCACCAGTCAGTGCGGCATGTCATGCAGCAGCGAGGATACTGCAGGTAACTGGACAATTCATCCTCTTTCCTCTCTCTCCTCCCTCGTTTTAGGACGGTGTTATACCTGCCCCTGCCACAATGTGCAACCACAGAGTTCTCCTGTACGCTGGCAGTCTAGGGAGGGGTTGTGTTCAAGGTGAAACCACCTCCACTTCTCTGCCACAGTTCACAAGGAGGTGACAGCAGTGACAAAACACGTGGGCAGCATTGCTTGCCATGAGCAACTCAAAACTGAATGTAACATTTCAGCCCGTTTTGTTGTGGCACTTCAAGTGCGCAGAGCAAGCTTCAGGCTCCAGTAGTTGTGGATTTGGATTACATGTACGTGACAAAAAAAGGAAAAAAAAATCGAAGGATAGTTGCAATGACTCATGTAATTGAGAGTCCCATTCAAATGCAGAGCATTAAACAGAACTTGGAATTACTAATACTGCAGAAAGAACAGAATGTAAAATATTTCCAGGGTAGAAACAACCTGACTTTTTACATAGCTGACTTAGTAGCCCACTGCTTTAAAGCTTGCACTGTCACTGTTGCAACAAAGACAGCAGTAAACATGAGGTTTGTGTTTATGTAGAATTCTGCACTCACAGTGTTGCCTAGGCCTGCTGATAGTTGTACGTATTTTCCATATTTATGCAGCTGATTCAAAGAAGAAAAAAGGGAAAGGTGAGTTGCTACAAGTGCCCCGGCCAGGTGGGGTAGAGGAAGCAAGAGGGGAGACCTGTGGCCTGACAGGAGGAGATCATTTTGAGGCTACAAGGAAAAATGGTCCATAAAAGTTATTCACCTGAAAGGAGTATAGTCTTCCTCTGTTCTTGGAAAAAGGCTACTGGAGCTGTATCACTTTGGGATGCTGATGTGGATGGTGATTCATGGTGGGAGCCTCTGCAGGGTGCTCTGAAGCACCTTCTAGGTGAGCCAGTTCCTCCAGTGACTGCAAAGAAGGCCTCAGGATTTTGCCTCCCTCCACTGAGGTTAGTCTATATGAATATTTCAAAGTTTTCATTTAGCTCTTCTTAACTCTTTCTGAAGATGTCTCATACAACACTTACTTAAAATTTGAATCTTACATCTTTTAAACTCCAGCCAACACAATTTTCGTGTCTAAACAGTCTATGTTTGCATTGATTACAGTGTAAGAAGTGTCATGTCTGGACAGAGCAGCATCCAAGTGTCCCAGGGTCCTTCCTTTCGCATTGGCTATGGGAGATGCTTAGGAAAGAGTATAGGAACGGGGTACCCTGAGAGCGATCTACCACATGAAGGCATACCCTTCCATTGATCAGTGCTTTAGAAACTTGTGGAGCCAAAGTACGCACCCAGACCTGAGAGTGGTTTGAAATCAAAGGACATCTCCTCCATGAATTTGTCTAGTCCGTGTTTGAACTCAGTTGTACTCCTGGCCACCATACTATTCCATGGCCATAAGTTCCACACTTTAATTCTGTGTTGTTGATTAACCCCAGCTGGAACAGATACAGGAGGCTCAAGATTACTCATCTCAGAGGCTCTCAAGGTCCTCAGTTTTATTGGTCGCTTGTGTGTGTTGAGGTGGTGTAAGTGGTTAACCACGAAGACACTGACTTTTCATGTACACCAGGAGCAGCTGAGATCCAGGGAAGAGAAAGCATGTGTTGTTCTCTGCAAGACTGAGCCTAAATTTCTGCCACCTGCCCTGTTACTTTTTGTCATTTCTTTTTGTGCCATATCTAACTTAGATTATAATCTTACTGAGCAGAGATGCATCAGTCAATCTTTATCTGTGTGATGAGGGACACACACGTGGCCCTGCCTGAACAGAAAGATACTGACAAAGGGAGGAAAAATGACCATCTTTGGTCTGTCAGGCAGACAGTGAATATTTTGCTATCCTAATCATCAGAGTAGCAAGTTTCTTTGGAGCATATAAGTCATGAATTACCATGCAGCTCCAAGAGGAAAACTTTGCCCTTTGATTGTTTTCCAAAGAAATGTTCTCAATTTCTTTTCTGCCAAATTCATATTACAGAACATACTAACAAATTTTCCCAAGCCTTCTTGACCTCCTCCCTTCTTCACAGTAGTAAAAGAAATTTCACTCATCACAGAGAGATGTTGAAGATTGCTAAATTTTGCTGATTTAGGAACTGAGTGAATGAAACAAGCTTACAAAAATGTAGATACCACATTGCAGAATGCAGTTAGCTCCATTAATAAGAAAAATGGAACTTGTGATATTTCTGCTATTTCACAGTATGTTAGTAAATTGCCTGCTAATGTGTTATTAGGTTGGGGGTCTGCAGGCTCTCCCTCGTGTCAAGGCCAGAAGTGTGCATACAGCACTGGGGAGTGCTAATTTGGGGAAGTTTTGTTTTTTTTTTTTTAATTCCTCTTCCCCAAGCAAATCTGCATCTGGTTTTACCGAAGTAAGACAAGGTAACAGCAATGCTTACTGCATTGCTTTGAACGAGGTGTTTCATTTTGATTGGAGTTCGGAGTTCTCAATGTTCAGTGGCACCAGTTCCTCTGCTACTAAATCATTTGTAGACAGCTGAGTGAGCCTGCCAAGCCTCTAGCCTGAGTAAGGATTTTCAGGTTGGTTGTTTTCCGAATGAGCAAGGTGAGAGAAAGCCACCTTTTTACTGTACTTCCCTGCTATTCACATTGCAGTCGTGTGTAATTGTTACAGGACAATTTTGCCACTAACATCAATTTTTCACTGGAGTTTTCTTACCAGGTGGCTGTTGGGATAAAAGCAGGATTCAGATTTTGTGTTGGTTTTGCTCTGAGATCATTCCAGCCTTTTTTTGAAATGTCACGTTTCAACTTAACAAATTGCCAGTTCATGCAGCTCCGATGCCCCAGAAATCATCTCCAATGACATACTATAAGAGCGGGACTGATACAGATCTCTTGACTGCATTTCAAAGACATACCTTTGGATTACAGGGTTGCAGATGAGACTTTAATTCTGTGGAACTCAGTGGAGAGATGT
This sequence comes from Aptenodytes forsteri, assembly GCF_000699145.1. NCBI lineage: Eukaryota > Metazoa > Chordata > Aves > Sphenisciformes > Spheniscidae > Aptenodytes > Aptenodytes forsteri. The sequence continues at coordinate 1,362,974 of NW_008794452.1, forward strand.
TCATTTGCTACCAACGGCTCTTGCTTTAATTTTTTTTTCTTCTACTCCAATTTTCTGTGAGTAATGTAGATATGGGGGCTGATCTATTGAAGTAGTCAAATCAATTATTCAATTGAATTCAATTACTATCAATGCCAATATTTCTGTGAAATTATTATTGCATAGGGCTACATGAAGGTATGTCTGTTATATATGACAGCTTTTGATACTGTCTCCCAAATATAAATTATGGGGCTGATTTTTAGGCCCTTACTCTCAGTCTTACTAACTCCCTACTCAAGCAAAATGCTTCTTGATCTCAATAGGCATATTTACCTTGGTGTGACTTAAGTGTAACAGAGGTGTGCTTGGGCTGCTTGAGGCTGTCAGGCTTGGACACCAGCAGCAGCCTGCGATGGGCCGGGTGGAGCTAGGCATGAACCAGCGCTCGGGAACCTGGAGAACCAGGCTGAGCCCCCTGCTCCCCCCGCCACACCGTTACCCGCACTCACCACACGGTGTAAAGCAGGTGCTTCCACGTGATGGGGGAGTCTCACATCCACTGGTGGTTTTCTCTGAGTCAATACAGAGCTTTAAGCGTGAGTCCACCAGTCTCAAAGCAGGAATTAGGATCTATTTGCGCATCCCTACACTGTGCTCCTAACAGGTTAAACATGTATGTGTGTTATGTTATTGAGAAACAGCATGATTTAGATGGATGCACGTTATTCCTCAGCTCTGTGTCAACAATCAAAAATGAGCTTTTGGATTTATTAGTTCCCAGTCTTGCACCAATCTTAAATCATTACCATATAATAAGAACTCTATATGGTGCATTGTCAATAAAACCTAATATTGAGAAGATTACTGATCGTCTAGTGCAAATGGAGAGCACTGTAAATGATTTAGAGAGTACGTGTCAAACGTTAAAGCTATCTAATACCTTCTAAAGTAGGTTGATACTCATAAATCTAAGATAAACGACCTGTAAAACCACTTAGGAAGAAATAATACTCATTTAATCAGGCTTCCAGTGGAAAGACTAGGTGGGAGAGAAATTCATAAGGTATTATGAAATCTCTTCTAATTCAGTAGTTTGTTGATAGAGAATGCAAACCTACATTTGATAAGCAATTTTAGTTACCTAAAACTATTGTTGTAATAGCACTAAATTATGATCCCACTGAAAAAAGACAAGACCAAAGGGCATCTCTTTTATGGCTTACTGAGCTTTCATTTTTCCAGATTCAGCACTGTGTGTATCAGATGGAGATATAAAGGGTATTTATTGGAATTACAGTTTTGCTGGATCACAGGGATGGGGGGTTGGATTGGCTTCTGTTGGTGTGGCTGTTCCTGTTCACTGCTAACAGTAGGTTTGTTTAATGCATTCCCCTGGGAGGAGCGACACATCATTTATTGGGACAAGCCTGGTTAAAATTATAGTGAAACAAACTCCGTGTTGTCACGTAGTTGAGTGGTAACTTGTACAAACTTAGTCTATTGAGTTTAGTGGTATTTTCTGCACTTTGATCCTGAAAAAAATTCTGTTTCCTTTTCAACTTTTTTTTTTTCCCCAGACCCATTTGAAAGGTGGCTAAATGTGGGTGTCGGAAAAATTGGGTCATGATTTTCATTACCGAAGTTCTGATTCTTAATTCTTGTGCGGACAAAACTTCCATTCTCTTCAATAGGTTTTTAAGGCCACTTGTTAATTCCTGTTCATCCTTTTGGCTTTACGACTGCTCAGAGCTCAGCATCACTGCCAGCATTTATTAGAACTTGACACAGAGCTTTTCTTGAAGCGACTGTAATAGTATATTTAGCCATGGAGAAATCTTTCCGAAGAGCAGTGTGTTGTGACTCACGTGACTCCGCTGCTGCTCTGTTGACCCTAGCAGACTTACTCATCGTTTACACAGTGGCAAACAAGATCAAATTCTGGCTTGATGCCTTATTTCGCTTGATCCAATAAATGTGCAACTTGCAAATGCGTTTTACTTCAATTCATATTTTTAAAGATAAACTGGGTATCCAACTTCTTTCCTCTTATTGTGAAAAATAAGGACACAAATGCTGCTCTGAGTGGAATTAGTGAATGAAATGCAAATGCATCTGATCCATATATAACTCATTTAAACTGCAAAAATAATAACGGGGATGACATGGTTGTGGTCAAAATGTATTACCACCTGCTTTCTTCTTTCTTGCCCTCACAGTGGGCAAAACATACACGCAAGCATACATATGCTTGCTATGCAACGGCTGTCGTCACATCGAGTTGCAGCAGTGCTGTTTGAATTGGTTGTTTCTGTAATAGGGGTGCAACCTTGGTAGCAAATTTCCATCGGTTGTGAATTTTTGAGATAGTGAAGTCTCTCTGAAAAAAAGCTCGTTGATTTACTTCCTACTTTCTCTTCAGCTGGCATAAAGCTGGAGTCGTTTTATTAAAATACCAGTTAAACTGAGCATACATTAAAGAACGATCATTTCAGAAATCTGTCAGCCTTGGGAACATTGCTTTTCCATTTCCTGGGAATATCTAGGAGTAATTGGGTTTGCTACTCTGAGGCAGAGCAGCTGTTGCGTGTATATGTTGTATGTGTGTTGTGTGTGTAGTGTATTTGTTATTAGTTTAAAAAAAATAAAAATCAGAGGCAGCAGCTGGACTGACTTTTACCTGGTGGCTGGTGGTTACAGGCACTGTAGTGTCTGCCTGTTGACAGAGAGCAGGGAAATATTCACACACGATTGAGAACTGAAGAAGCCTCTGAGAACTGGAAGCTGAAGTCTTCAGTCATGTAACATGGCTTGTGAAGGGTAGAATTGCTTGGAGCTGATCGATTTTTATTTTTATGTCAGTGCTTTTTAAAATCTATGTTTTGGGGGGTTTTTTTAGACAAACAGTGGGGGATGATAGAAAGAGGATAATGTCAGGTAACTAGTTATTAGTTATTTTATGGTAGTCAAGTAAAAGTTATTTTATGGATGTCAGGTAACTAGTTAACTAGTTATTTTGTGGTAGTTAATTTATCGACAAGTCTGGGAGATGCGGATGGCTCAGACCGGTTGGAAATGGAAGGCCATTGGCGTTTGATTAGGCATCAAGAGTTTGTGTTGTTGAACCTTAACGGGCAGCTAAACAAGCAAACAGGATGGTGGGGCACATCCTCAACTTACGTCAGCTGCAAAAACTGCATCAAGGGGGCCTTAGCAAGGCTTAGACCAGCTGAGAACCTGCCCCCTCCTCTTCCAAGCTACGCATGGGAGAGACCCTCATTCCTCACTTATAAGCGGGCAAATCACACATGCACGCACACTCCTCGGTTATAATGAAATTAAAATCTCGCTAATTTGGAAGCATACCTATCACGTTCTCTTCTAGGAAGAAACTATTATTTCTTCTTTTATTCTCTTCTGCTTGAATCCCAAGCTATCAATGGCTTTCAAAGAAAAAGGAGTTTTTCTTTAGAAAAAAGTCTATTCAAATTATTCATGATTTATATCAAGAAGGGACCTTTTCTCTTTCAACTAGCAAAAAAGGGGGAGTTTGATCTTCCTCGAAATCATTTGAGAACCTTGTACATTTCTTTCCAGAGCTAAAAATTCCTTACAAAGGTTCGGATATTCAGCAGAATAATGACTATTACATAATTGAAGCTCAATACAATACCATGGGGCTAATAAATGGTCTCCTGGTTCTATAGAAAATGTAACAAATCATAATAGCACTTATTGGGACTAGGCCAGGCACAAATGACAAAGCTGCTTTTGAAAGTGAGTTGTGGCCAGAAATACTTTTGGACCAAAACCATTTTCCTGACTGTCAGGGGTACATTTACTCCCTTTAATTTTCAGCCTAGATTTTATGTTGATCCTGCAACACTGAATAAAATCAAGCCCAACAGAGCTGCTACTGCAGCTGTTACAGATGTAAATGTGAAGGCAGCCATTTAAGACAACTCTGTTTCCCTGAATATGTAATTTGGAAAGTATGCAGATTATATTAAAAATGGCTTGATATGTCCTTATTGTGTGTTTTTTAAAGGAAGAAAAAGATGCTACACTATTAAGTGGTTTATTAACATTTATGATCGCAGCTCTTTTACTTAGAAAATAATTGTTCTATTGTGTGCTGCGAAGCTGCCTGTAAACAACTGGCAAAGGGGTATACTGCTTTGTATTCTCCATGGAGAAAATATCAAATTCAATTGATTAATCAAAGGGGACATTCTTTGATGGAAGGGAACCTTTTCAAACTTTATTAAAAATATTGAATAAACCATGAGCAATCAAAGTTCATAATCTGAACCTCCTGCTCTACTTTCTCAGATACAGTAAACCTTCAAAATAACTCATAAAGCAGGAGATGAGATGTCTGTAATAAAAAAAAAAAACCCTCAGAGCAGCATATTCCAAAACCTCTATCTTGATCTGGATCTCAGCTACACCATTGCAACTCCACTGATTTTACTGGAGTCACTGTGTTTCCCCTGGAGAGACTGATAACAAGAATTGAGCCTTGGACGTTTTTTCAGTGACTAATTCAGAAGCATCCTCGCATCCTCTGTCTTTTCATGGAGGGTTTTTCCCTTATTCTGAAAGAATAAATGAGATTGCTATCAGTGAAGCTGCCTAGTGATTAAAGATAATCTAGGTGTGACCTGCAGGCTGAATGACTGTCCTCTCTGTGCCAGGAGGAAAGCAATCATATGGCCAAACGCAGGATGGCTGGTGGGAATGAAGACAGGTGAAATGGAAATTCCCGGAGCTGAGGAGAAAACAGAAGTCAAACAGGTGGGACTAGCATGTCTCTATCTTGCAATCGGCACTGAAACCAGGGGCCCTATGTGAAATATTATGTGTAAAGCCATCATGCTGTTCAAGACCAAATTCAAGTGGACGTTAGCAAATAAAATGCTCATATTTAGCAGCAGGAAAAAGTTATTGGAATGCTTCCAGGTATTTTGATGGGAAGAAAAAAAAAACAATTGAGGGAAAGAATAATTGAAGGTATACAGGCAAAGAGTGAATGAGAGGAGGCGAACACAGATTGATCACGGCATAGTAATCTGATGCAGTTTTTAGTTAGGTCACAAGGTAGAGCAAGCTCAGCATAAGAAGCATTGAGACAGCACAGATTGAGAGAAAGGTGTCCTCTGTAGCCACAGGGGCTCAAATGTACAGACTTGAGTGAGACCCCGGGCAAGCAGTTAGCCCAGGTGCCTATCTAGGACAGCAACAAGAAGAAATGTGAGGATTTGATGGGCGTCCTCTGCAATCTTTTTTTTGTGGTGCCTTCCTATATCGTGGTGCCTTCCTATATCGTCCCCTTCCTGTCCGTATTCCAAGCAGAGGTGGCACCACAGAGCTGATTGCTATGCCTCAGTCAACACACAGGCTGAACCTCACAGGGGGATTTTCACAACGGCACCAGCCAAGGAGGTGAAGTGGGTAAGGTGCAGCTCACAGCCTGGGGTAACCTCTAGCTGGAAGGTGGGATGGAGAACACGGGAGGGGAAGGCATCTGATGATACCCACCAGAGGCTGTCACAGACCTTTGCTCTGAAGGGAGCAACTCATAATTTCTTTTGAGTAGCACCCCTGTCCCAATAGGGAAACAAAAACCAAAAAACCAAACCAAACAAAACCAAACCAAACAAAAAAAAAACCCCACCCTGAGAGCTTTTGGGCCAGCACTCCTGCCTGAAAAGAAGTGTTGGGGATCTGTCAGCAAAGCCTCTGTCTCCGGTTCATAGAATCATAGAATCATTAAGGTTGGAAAAGACCTCTAAGATCATCGGATCATCGAGTCCAACCATCAACCCAACACCACCATGCCCACTAAACCATGTCCCTAAGCGCCTCATCTACACGACTTTTAAATACCTCCAGGGATGGGGACTCCACCACTTCCCTGGGCAGCCTCTTCCAATGTTTAACCACTCTTTCAGTAAAGAAATTTTTCCTCATGTCCAATCTAAACCTCCCCTGGTGCAACTTGAGGCCATTGGTTGAGTCCTCCTTTGTTCTGGAAATGAAGACTGTCCTTGGGTACAGAGAGATTTGCAGTGAAGACCCTTGCCAGTCCTCAGCCAGGGTAAATACAAAACCTCTAAAACTCTGATTAGTTGTTTGGGTCAAAAGAGATCATACCACATAAAAAGCAGCCTTCCTACATGTCATCCCATCCTTTGCAGTACTGCTGTTGAAGGGGCTTATCCTAAATACTCCATTCTTCCTAAATACTCCATTCTGATATGGCAACACGTTAAAAAGAAAAAAAGACACTTTATTAAAAAAAGAAGCCCTTTCACAGAGTGACAGCTGAATGTAGCGACAGATTAATATAAATTTTAAAACTTGAGCATTATCCTCCAAGGGGAAAAAGCTCCTATGCAAAACAAAAATGGCAGAGAAAAATCTCTGACAATGCATTGCACAGAATCATTTATTAGGTCTCTGTAAGTGATCGTTTGCATGAAACTTGCATTTAATCTATTATTCAACCATTCCCTTGTATCTTCTGGCTGCATGTGTTTGTGGGAGACAGTGGTCCCTCATCCTGTCTCATCTCCCTTCCCGTACCAAGCTGCTTTTGTTCGCTGGACTGTATGTGCAAGGGGACATAGGGCAGAGAAGGGAATTTGAATATTCCAGTTTCAAACTCATCTCTCTTTCTGATTCTGGCTTAGACCAAAAGAGGAACTTTGACCACCTGCGCTTTAGAGGTGAGCATGTTCTTTCAAAAACAAATAAAACCTCAGTTGTCCTCTTGGCAGTACAGCCCTTTTGGGTCAAAGCACAGGGGAACAGTCTGTAAGCTATAATGTGGTCTAGGGTGCACAGAAATACTAGTTTCATTACACTGTGCAGATGTACTCTTTCTGGGATGTTAGCAATGGCACGTGGGCTAGCTACAGAAATTATTTACTTGTGCTGCTATTGCTAAAGCACCCAAGCAAGGTATTTCAGAACTAGCCCCATATATCTGCATGTGTGGCAATCACTGAAATTGTTGCACTGTGAACTCAGCTTAATACCCTGGATTTCTGCTTAAAACTGTTGCACACCTGGGTTGAGATCTAAAGCCATCTCCTTGACCTGCTCCTAGGAGTATCCTGCTCAGGGAAGTCAGCGTGATGTGAAATTGAAATTACCTCGGAGTAACTGGGTACAGGTTTGGGGCTCGTGTGTACACAGAAATTGAAGTAAATCCATTCAGAGATGCTTGGAATAGTCATAGCTGGCAGCGCGCAGCAAAGCAAATAGTTGGGTGAATTTGCATCTTATTTAGTATGTCAAAAAAAAGTTTTAAGCTGTGACTTGGAGAAGTCAAGCCAGGAACAATAAGCTTGTCTGGAGAATTCTGGTATTAGAAACTAAAGGATATGGAACCGTGTCCAAGGTAAATATTGACGTGACTCAAGATGAACTAGTAAAACATTTAATGAAGCTGAAAATAAGGCATCTGGGATAGATGTTTATTGTTAAAAATGAAACATTCGAGCAAAAGTAGCATAGTGATGATGGAGGTTATTCATAGGGAAGCCAAGTTGGGGAAGCAGCATCATCTGAAAGAAACTGACTCCAGCTATTTGTGAAACATGGAAAAAATTAGAATTACAACAGAGCTAAAAATGTAAGTGAATAGCAAACAGTCGTTATGGACAGTCAGAGTGGATTTTGGAGACTGAATCATACCAAGGGACAAATTACTCAGGTGTCCAGAATAACTCTATTGACTTTGACGGATTTCTCTGTATTTGCCTTTGTGTAGTTGAGAGTTTACTCCCTTACGCCGTATGAGGACTGAATATTAAGAAACTTTGAGAAAAAATATGGACTTTCATTCATTCCAGTATCATTCTCTTGATGATAGAGAATAAGTCACGTTAACTTCACAAGGCACTTCAGGAACACATTAGGAGCTTTCCCCTTTTGTGCAGTAGGGAAAAAAACCCTTACACAATGCTGTGAAAATAATCAGAAAGGCTCCATTAAACTGGAAATGGGAATAAATTGTGCCGCTATATTAGAAGTCTTACTCACATGTAAGTCTATTGTGTTATCGGAATGCTTTGTTGTAAAATCCACCAAGCCAGGCTGTGGTGAGCCAACATTACATTCACATGTTCACCAGTGGTGGAGATATTGGGGAAGAGATGCCAAAAATTTAAATTGCCTGCTTAGGTGTGCTCTATAAACCAGCTTTTTTCCTACGTCGGAAATCCAAGACTAATGCATAAGGACTGATTACATACAAAAGGTACACTTGATCTGCTCCCATGTAGCATGCCTCTAGTTGTAGTGGCATTGCTATGTGTTTTATATATATATATATAAAAATTCAGTAAACTATCCGATGATTATGCACATGCAGCTGCAGTCCCCCAGATGGCTTCATAGTGCAATAGAAGGGCGCCCGTTCTCCCAGCCCCAAGGCACAGGATAATCCGTGTGGCTGACCATGTGGCAGAAGGAATAGAAGCAGGGCAGGAGAAGCAGGGAGGGATGCCCAGGGAAGATAGTGACTAGGAGAGCCTGCCACGCTGGGGCAGTGCTTCCACCCTTGCTCCTTGGCTGCTTCTGACGGATTCAGGAAAACAGCAATTGTAGTGTTTGGCTTTGCTCCATCTCTCAAAACCTTTATCCTAGGAAGAGGCGAATGCTACAATCTGTCTTTGTCCTTCAAGCAATTTTTTGGAAAGCTGGGGCCCAAAATAATTTAAGACTTTAAGCACAACCATCAGCTTCTTGAGCTAGATTTAGAAAATCCACAGACAACCCATCCTCTTCCTTCATCTCCTATTTATCGAGAAGGTTTCCTTTGGCTAGCCTTCTTGTTAAGGCCACGATCAAATCATAGTTGCCAGTAGATTTTATTACTAACATAAACAAATAGCAGGTTATTTTGTTATTGTCCCGAGCTTCAAAGCCGAAGCTGGTCTTAGCATCAGCAGGTTCTACCAGTACTGACATGCAATTGGAATGCAAAGGAGGTGTTGATAATATAAAACATATGTTGCTTATGTAGATCACTGAGCGTCACTTACATGCTCTCTGCAAAGCCCCTCAGTATGTTGATCGACCAGCAATCTCAGCCAAAATAATGCTACAGCTGCAAATTCTTTGAGACGCTGCGCAGCAGCACAGTGGCATCCCAAAGGGCGCTCTTCCCAGCGCTGCTCGCCCCAGAGGAGGATGTTGACACAAGTGGCAGATATGAAGGATCACTGCTGGCATTGCTCTCTGAAACTCATGTGCAGCAAAGGTCTTCTCTGGGCATAGCAGGAAGGATTTAGTGAATATAAAAATACCTCAAAAGCAAATAAAGGGCTTTTTGTTGTCATTCCCCACACACTATTTTATTGGTTTTGTGCTCATAAAAACATTAGCTGGTTAACTCGCTATCAGAAATGCAAAGCTGCTAACTAAAAGTTGTGTGCAAAACCAGATACGTGTAATGCCTTGATAGTGGTAGGGTGAGATTTTTCTTTTTCCTGCTTCCTTACTTTTAAAACCCAGCCAACATAACTTTTTTCTGTCATCGTAACATTTGGCGCTATTCCCATATGTACAGATTGCAACATCTGCAAGTTTTAAAAATTAATATAAAGTTCCGTAATTGTATAAGCCTTGCTCATTTTAATGGTCCTAAACACACAACTTAGCTTTGATGCAAACCAAGATGCAGTCAGTAGATAAAGCGTTCTACTTGTACAAAGCAAGCTGCTTTCATGGGGCTGGTATGTCCACGTCCATGTAGTTGACGCTCGTGTGGATGATGATTGCAGTGTAAGGTCATGCTGTTGAGGAACAGAATGTGGCCTTACGTTGCTGGCACACAGAAACTTAATAGGTTACTAGTAAGTGGAATCGTGGGTGATAAATTGCAAAGCAATTGCACTGATTTGAGGAAAGCTTATTTCTGTCACCCACTGTCTGTGGAGATCCAGCAGGAAGGTGTTCACAAGTAGAGGATGACCTGTCTTCTTCTGTACTGCTAGAGATTTTGTCATCTTTATGCGATGATCACAAGGTGATGCACAAGCAATAGGAGGCTTTGTGGGGGAGAGACAGTCACGCAGCAGGTGAAGGAGCAGGCTGTGAGCGTCCTGGCTCTACTCATTAGCCCAAGTCAATGCACTGAGTAGTGTTGTACTGATTACAGAGGAGCTTGCCCAACATGAAGGGAGAGAAACCTCATAATCTTCCTATTTACAAGTTACTATTTATTATCTGTGCTGCTTCTTGCCATATGGCTGTAGTGTTAAAAACTGAAAGTTAAACATTTAAGGCCTCTTTTAATTGTGTCTAAAAATACGGTGGCCACATTGTGGGTAAGAATTTGCCACAAGAGAGGGATTCCTGGAGCTGCCTGTTTATCTGTGGCTGTGGCAGCTTGTTGTCACCGTGATGCATGCTCTGGAAGCAGACAGGCTGCAGTGCGAGACTCTGCTTCCCAAGAGCAGCTGCCCCCGACTTTGCAGCTCTAGCACTAGTTTTTGGTGCCGTAGTCCATGTACTTTCCTCCAAGGTCTTCCTATGAAGAGGGGGCATAGCATCAACATGGCTGATGTTACAGTCCAGATACTTAAAAAGTTAAATCAAACAAGAGCATAAATTGTGGGCCATGTGAGACACAGCACAAGTAATCACTGCTGATGTGTTTCAAGGAGCAAATCACCCATCTCTTGGCTTTTTTTTTTCCTTTAATTCCTGTATTTCTAGGCTTGGCATGTGAGGTTTCATTTTGTCTGTTTGAAAGGTTTGAAAAGTGCACTGTATGTGGATGTGTACTTGACTTTGCGTGTATCTTATTGAAAGCCATAAAACAACCCAGTCATTACAGATTCAGAGGTGTTGGAAGTATGGTTCAGCATTTCCAGATTTATTGAAATAATGGTCCCTTGTTTGTTTTTCTAGAGGCAGGCAAAGTAGAAACATAACTGTGAACAATAACATAAACCTTGCTGTTACCAAGCACTTGGCAAGCAGTTTTAGGAATGCTTCTGTTCTTCCTACATGTATATAAAGCCTTAGAAAACTCTCTGACTGCAACGTATTTCAGCGTAAGGGAAGCAGAAATAAAATCAGGCCCTATATTTCATGTGTTCGGTAATGGAGGACCGAAGCAGGAAGAGACAGGTGCTTTTCTGAACAGAATGAAAGATCTGAGCAGCTGATTCCTGAAGTAACATGCTTTTAGCTGGGAAGGTTTATTGTAGCTGAACCTCATACCATTCCTCTAGTCGATATCTTAGATGAATCAGCAACTTGCTATTTTTATCTCAGCTGTACCAATAGAGTTTATAATATTGTTCTGTCAGTGCTATTTATACATCATCACATGCCTGACTACTCCGGGCTGTGCTTTTTTTCCACAGTCTTGGATGATGTCATCATGAAGTAGGCAGTTGTATTGAACAAAGGCTTTCTTCAGAACAGCAACAATTAAAGCTTATGGCAGAGTACAACACCAGACGCCATTGAAATACAGAGATAAGCTTCCCAGTTTTAAGGTAGCTCTAGACAGGGCTTTTGATGCTTCAGTAGCTGGTCCCCCTGGGGAATGGCTTGAAGAGGAGTCCTAGAGCTGTCAGTGCCACACCTGGCCTTGGAGACAGAGATGTGTAGGGAGCAGTGTGCTCTCAAGTCTGGGACTGCTCTGCACAGAGGACTTGCAAATGGTGTAATTGGGGGGGAAGCTCCTCCAAGAAGGAGATTTTATACTGAACCCATTCTACGTTTTCCTCAGCCATCCACAAGCAGAGAAACAGGCTTTCTCTTTTTTCTTCTGCCTGAAGATATTCATCCACCTTAAATGCTTTTGCTGTATTGGGAGGTTTTGAGGACGCCTGTGCAAGCCTGGCCAGCCTGAAAGCCTGCAGCCTTGCCATGTGCGTCTTCCCAAAGCCAGGGGACTGAAGCCCATTGTAGTATGAAGCATGAAAGATCTACAAATGATTTGCAAAGGAAGAATTCGGCGTCCTCAGTTGATCGCCTTTTGGTTTGTGATGTTCCAGCGAGCCTGAAATTCTTCACTCCGTCCCTATTCCCCAGTGCATCACGTGCATTTCCAGCTGTTTATCATCATTCCGTAAGGCCAGCAACGTGTCAACATCAACAGCTGTGTTCTTCTCATCTGCTACTTGTATTTGAGCTCTCAGAGTTTTAACCACCAAAACTGTTGATCGGCACTGTTCAGACACGGTGTGTATAGCTTTTCCCTAGAAGCTGTTTCTCAGGAGCTCCATATGTCCTCCAGCCAAGCCATGACAAGCATGTCACTGGGTCACAGATGGAGGCAAAGGAAAGAAAGTGTTACCCCCCACCCTCTGCTTATGCTTTGCAGTATGATCGCAATAACTAAGCGATTTATTTCAGAAGTACTCATCAGTTGGACACAATTACTAGCTACCCCAGAGACAGAGCTGGGACATGCTTATGCTGTGGTTTTCAACCTCTCTCGATTTGCAGACCTCTACCTCCACTTTCCAATGGAGGTTCAGACCCAGGCGTGGAAAGCTGCTGTCAGCGAGGTTAGTTTTTTCCCTGTTAGCCTTCACAGACTCTCCAGTATGTTCCACAGACCCTCAGGGACCTGCCTCCCCCAGGCTGGAGAGCACTGGCCTAGCCCTGGGGAAAACCAGCCCAATTGCCTTTTCGCAGTTACAGTGGCCACCCCTCACTTGGGAACGGCCCTTCCCAGCGCTCTGACATTTTTAAGCTCCCCTTAAATGACTTCTTTCCAAAGCCTCCTTCCAAAGTTTGGCTCTGCACAAAACATGTCAGCATCTGATAAAGGCTCAAAACAGAAACAGAATGGTATAAATAGAAATTAAGTAAATTAGGAAGAGGTGCCAAAGCAGCAAAACCCTAATGATAGCGTGGCTGTGTGTGCCTGTGCAGTGCAGCTTCCAGCACTCGCCAGAGTGCCAGGCTGCCCCTCAGTATTCTTAGAAACATATGCATCTGCTGTGTCACTGGCACTGCCTGCTCAGCCTTGGACGGGCTTTCACATCTTCTCACGGACTCTTTAGAAAGCTTGGGTTCATGCAGAGATGTGGTGCCAGAGCCCCAGTCAAGCTAGCAGCAGCCTCTCTGTGGCTGGATATTTTTTCCACACTTGGTAAACTGGTCAATGCAAATAGCCTTACCCTCCCTTCAGCCAGATTTTGTGGAAATTGTGGTCTACCTGCATTGTCAACTCAGAAATGTTACTGTATGGTTTATTTCCTTCATGAACCAAATTAAACTTGGGCCAGATTCCCAGCTGGTAAAAATCAACATGACTAAGGTGAAGTAATTTGTACCACCTGATGGTCTTCATTATAGCCAGGGCTGGAAAGAGAGAGCACATAATTTGCTACTTATTCATTATTGATGCTGTTTTTCCATAGGGCCATTGATCACAAGTGGACAGGAGATAAATGGGTGACAGCCGTTCCCTGTAAGCAGCATAACAATGGTGGGCTCCAGGTTGAGGTCCTTCCAGAAATGGCAAGTGGTTTTAAAACCATGTGTGTGGTGCTGGGTCTGCTCAAGTAGCCCTGAGCCCCTTGGCCGGGTTCCTGCCCTTTTTTGCTTTTCCATGGAGGGCAGCTTGCAGTTTGGTGTCCCCAGAGCTGTGCTGCAGGTCACCCACCCCAGCCTTTTGTGGGTCTCATTTTTCACACCCATTTCTCTTTACTCTGCAAATTAGGACATGCTTAGTTTGAAAATACAGTCAAGGTTTTAGAAGACCTTTGGGATGAGAAGAGGATACGGAGTCAGGGGAAAAGAGATGGAACAACGTGTCACTCCTGGGCCACTTAGCCTACGTGTATGTTTTGGCCCTACCATATACTGAATTGAGGACCTGTGCTTCTGAGGGAGGAAACCTAGAAAGGGAGGTTTACCAGGTCTTTATGTCATGCTGCCTTGCTTGAGTTTGTGCTGATACAGATTGCCTCGTGCTGAACCTTTGTTGCCTTTTGCTGTGTCCTGATGGCCCTCCTGGCTAGCTTGGCTTGCAGGTATGTAGGGGAGCACTCTAGGGCAAGGGAGAGATAATAGATGCTCTTCTGTGAAGAGCTGTTGGTCTCCTGAAGCTCGGGGGAACTGCCAGGTATGAGCACAGTCAAACTGGATGTCGTCTTCAATGCTGCAAAACAAATAGTGAAATTGTTAAGCAGCGTTTTAGGGAAAGGTAACATCTCCTGTTAGACCAACTGATACACTCAGGAAAAAGTGGACAAGGTTTTGGGCACGTGGTTCTGCGTTATTAAAAGGAGCGCGCTGAATGAATGGGCCTGGAGTAAAGGAGGCAAAAATAGAAACAGCCATCTGTCAATACGCTACTGGATGGCTAACCGGGAAGCCTCAGGTCTCACCTGCTAAATGTCCTGCCTCATTTCCTTACAAAATAGAGACAGCAATAGCAATCTCTCCTTGGGGACTGGGCACGGCTCAGTGCAATGGGGCGTCTGGGTGAGCTCCCCTAACGTGCTTCTGCAGCAGGTAGGATGCTGCTGCATGTGCCAGGAGGCATTTCTGTCCTGAGGATCACCATCTTGCTGTGGTCAGGCAACAGGAAAAGTCCCCATGGCAGAAAAGGTAGGGAAAGGACTTGGGGCAGGTTCATATCTGTTGTCTCCGCCTGCTTGGGCAGGAGAATTTCCTTCACAGTGAACAGCCCAGCTGCAAAGCCTGAAACAGAGAGGAGGCAGCCCAACTGGGGCTGTTAGATTTATCAAGATGGGATCCTTACATTACTTTGAGATGTTACCTCTACAAATAGTACTTGAACATTATAAATATGTATGTAATGTGTACTTAATGATTGATTTCATAGTCACCACACACGTTGGAAACATCGTTAATGCGATGCTATAGACAGGAGTTAGTCCAAATTAAAGGCAGGAAATTCCAAGGTATTGTTCTTACGGAAACTGTGACAGCTGAATTATGTGGGCTTGTTAAGAAACTAAAGATAACCCCATTCAGAGTAGATAAAAACATTATGTATGAGCAAGGAAACTGAATTACAATTGCAGTGGGAGCCATAAGTCTGAGTATCTTCACTGTTGTGTGCAGTAAATGGAAACTCCACCATGCTGTTATATTAATTTGGCACTTTTTATTTAGGCACAAATCTTGAAATTCTTCACCTTAAAACTCCAGTGGAGGTAATGGAGACTTTTAAATCCAGGAGGATTCAGACATTCAACACCTGGTTCATATAGATAGGATGAACTTCCATCTTGATTGTTTCTTCTGTCGTGGTTTGGTGGTGGGCGTAACCGTGGAAAGCATCCTGAGTCGTCTTCAGACTCGCTGGGAGGAGACTGCACAACTTGTAAACAAACACTGGAATTCATTTCTGGCTGATCACAGCCCCTTCTTCTGGGACAAAAACCATGGCAGGATCCTGGAGAAGAAAAGCGATCTGTCAGCATCCATGGCACAACCTCAAGGGCCCGGTACCCCTTCCCACCACAGCATGCGCCTGCTCACAGGCAGGGGCACTCGCAGGCAGCGAACAGCTTCCCAAGAGCTCTTGGGATGACCATTGGGATGAAGGACCCAACATATCTGCACCCTTGCAGCTGCCAGGCAGTCAGCTTGGCAGAGGATCTCAGGGGAGCACTTTGGGCTGAGGGGAGCATCCTCAGTCGAGTTCACAGTTACTTTTGTTTGGGGACCGCTGAAAGAGGAAATGGGTTTTGGTACCTGCTGCCCCTGCCATGTGACCATTCCAGGGGAGCATCCTGGCAGCCGCTAACCCCTGCTCCAGGCAGGCAAAGGGAAGGGACGCCTCTGCCAGCAGATTTGGGAGGGGATGCTCTCCTTTTAGCATCAAGTCAGAATTTTACAGTAAGAAAATCTGATAAAAAATGTATTTCAGCTGCTTTTTCTTCATCCAGTATTTGAAACCTGGCATCCGTGCACCGGCTGGGCTTTTGTGAACCCGGGGGGA
>NW_008794452.1:1379014-1396718 GCF_000699145.1 Aptenodytes forsteri
TTGCTTCTGAGACCCGGGGAGCAGCCCCTCAGTCGGGCTTTCTCGCTGGGCTGGGGCTGAGCTTGGGTTCTGCCTCAGCCCTGGCAGAAAATGATGGCTGGGTTTTCCAGGGTGGCTACGGGAGAAGTTTTTCTGTAATTTTATTGCAACGCCCTACCTTGCCACTAGTTTTCCTCCTCTGAGACAGTAATCACTGTAAGTTTTGTTGCTGTAACGTTACACACGTGGAATTTGAGACATTTTGCTTCTGCTTTGCTTTGTTTTAATCAGGCTTGCTTGAAATGTCATATTTAAATGAGGAAAAACAGCAAGGCTGTAGAAATCTCAGCCATAGACTGTGAGGCAGTAACCGTGTACAGAGCTTGGCACGAGGCACTGGGACTACCTGAAATCTCTAATTGCCACCTATAAGTATCAAATATCAGTATGTGTAGAGAAGGTGAGTGCAGAGGACAGAAAATAGTTTTACTCTATGCTGTAGTATGATTCATGCTTTTAAGATCAAGATTAAAAGTCTCTGTTAGGTTCCAAACTATGATTTTATTTTCATTTACATCAAAGGATTTAAGAGCCTTCAAAACCCAGCATTTTTAAAAATAACTTAAAACATACCGTCTGGCAACGCGAGTCCCAGTTAGCGCAGAAGCAGCCAGGCTCTCTTCATGTAAAGCAAATAACTGAAAGATCAGAATTAAAGAAATACCTTGTCCTCAATTTAACTCTGACAGTTTGTATTGTATTTTTGTTTCAGGAAAAAGACTTTATGAAACGTGGGCCCTTGTAGCCAGGACGTAGCCCTGGGTAATAAGCCCTACAGATCAGCAAAAACCATGCACCATAAAAGCTTGTGCAAAGGTTCAGAGCCTTGATTTGAATTTTTGGGCTTGTTTGTATTTCAAAAGCAAAGCCACTGAACCGCATCTTGAAAACTGTATTCCAATGCAGGTTTCCTCAAAACACAGCCCAGGTTTGATCAAAAGGTTCTCAAGTCTGCAAACCTTTTGACAAACCCAACGAATGTTCACACTTTCAAAGTAAATCCCAAACCAAGTGCATGTGCATGGGCAGGCATCTTGCTATGGAGATTCCCCCCCCCAGTTCTTGCCAAAACCCCATCCATGCCCTGGGACAGGGCTTTCAGGGCTGGCATGCTAATATTTTGATTGCTAAACATGCCAGCAGGCGCAAAAAATAAACATCTACACCCAAACAAAATATTTAGCAGTATTTTTAAAACCCCAAATAAAAAGCAATTTTGTATTTTGGTTTAATTTAATGTCCATTTATGTGGATCAGGCTGCACAGTGTTTGCTTGTCCAAACCACTAAGATAATCCTTGCTGCCTATAGAAATACATTTTAATTACGGAGCAGTAAATATTGTGTCTTTTTTTGCTGTATGCATTTTATCAGCAGACAAAAGCTGACATTTATTTTACTGATAGTCCTATATTTCCCCTCCCGCTACCACCGCAGCAGAATTTCCCTTGCCCAAGGAAATTGAGAGGATCAGAGCACATCTGATGTTCCATTAATTTAAAACGGCTGCCAGGACTTGCATATTGTAGCAGCTTTAAAGTGATTGAATTTGGATTATTTCAAGCTCTGGAAAGTCCTGCCTTGCCTGACAGAGGCATATCAAGTGACAAAATAAAATACGATCCCGGTATGAGAGTATCGGCACGTACATACATTCTCTTCCTTGCGCGCACGGCCTTGCAACAGGCAGATTAGAAGCAATGGAAAGAACAATCTTAATTTTTTTTTCTGGGTTTTTTTTTTGGTAGCGGGGCCCTTTTTTAAGCTGTAGCCCAGCTAAGTGGAGACACCTGGTGTTTGTTGCAGCAAATTCACTAAAGACAGGTGAAAGGGGGCGAGCAGGGGCGTCTGGGGTGCCCTGTCCGGGGGGCGCACAGGGCTCTGCCACGCGGCTGCAAAATTCATCCCCCTTGCCAAGGTTTGCCACCAGCCTGCTGCCTTCCTCCGCTCGTCCTCCTGCAAATATAACAGTGCCCCGAACACAGAAGGGCTGTGAAATACGAGCTGTGTGTGGGGTGGGGGGGGGGTGGGGGGGGGGAGCTTCACCCCGTCAGGTGTGAAATTAAAGCGCTAACTTTTGGGTAATAACCGTTTTGTAATGCTTAGAGAGTAGCTTGTGTAACGTAGTTCCAAAAGCAGAAGAAGTTTACACACGGCCAAAGGAATATTAAAGTTTCACTACAAAAGAAATATTGTGGCTGCCAAGGCCTGATTACTCAGAAAATCCACAGCATTATCACCATCCATCACTGCCGTTCTTTTAATGACCAAACTAAAAAGAGACATCAAAGTTGGGGTGGCGGTGTCGTCGTCGTTTTTCGAGAGTAAGGTTCCCTAAATATAGGACGAATACTAGAGCTCGGCATATTTTTTGACCAAAAAAATTGAAAAATCATTTGAATGAATCACAAAACATATGTTATGTTTTGCTGTAAAAGCCATGAAGTTTATGCAGCGCTCTATTATGGTGACTGCTTGGCTTTTCATGCATTCCTAAATTACCATGTAATCTAAAACCTTGTTTTCAGCTGCTCTATATTGGAAAGTCCCTTGCAATAATCAGGATGATTACAGGCTAGTGCGGAGAACAAAACTTGTTTGTATGATTGCAAATAAAAATGTAGTTTATCAACAATTTTACCTTTCCAGGGGAAAAATAAAAATAATAATAATAATAAACGTTCTCTTTTCCCTGGCTGGAAATATTATAAGCACGGAATTAATTTTGGCCGCTCTACGACTTAAAAACACATGGATACTTGGTGTAAAAATATGTTTCTTTCCTGTAGGGACTTGACTCTAATTGGTGTGCCAAAACTATCTCACAGAGATTTCATTGTCTTATCTACTTACATCATCTTAATGCGATTTTATTTTACTTTGTCAAAGTCATATTAATGTAAATGTGTTCTTGATAGCAAACAGAGTTCTTTTTTTATGCTAAACAGGATTCAGCTGACTCTAATAAAACAGCTTGCAATCCATTAGACTATAACTGTAATATAGTTATTTTGTTTCCCAAATAAAGACTGTGTCAGAAAGCTGTATAAGGATTTTTGCCTTGTTTTTCCACAATAATTGCTTGGGTGGGGTTACATTCTGATCTTTAAATGAATAGTATCGCTTGGAACAAACACTTCATATATCTTTTATCTTCCCCTTGCAATACAGTTCTGAGTTTTCTTTGAAAATGCAAAGCTACTTTTCCAGATAAGTCATCAAAATGTTTCCAAAGTATTTTAACTGCCAGATTAACTATATCTTGAATACAAAGATAGATGGCTTACATTCTTTATGCAGAAATCCTGCCAATGCATAGCAACTAGCAACAAATTAATTTCTTTTGCAACAGTGGGGAAAAAAAAAAGATAACCCTGCTTTGCTATGCAAGGCTCAAAAAGGTAAATAGATATTTAAAAAGAAAATAAGGTTTCTTGTTCTGAAAGGGTAATCTGTAAGCAAAGAACAGAAGATTAAACATACATTTGCTCTCTTTACAGAATCTGTGTTCTAGCCTTCTCTTAATGTATTCAGCTAATTAAGGACTGCAGTGACCTTGTGGCAGATTTTGAAATCTAGGAATTTCTATTTTTCATTTTATTTTTATTTCTTTTAATGCTGCCTCCCCCACAGAGCTTAATACAATCTGTTTCAGGTCAAAGACTGTTTATGTCAGCAATGTTCATACTGCACAACTAAAATGTTTTAATGCATTTATCAACTGGAAAATATTGCAAACATTTCATTTCCTTTGATACAGACACAAAAAACCCTCTGCCTTCATTGCAAATTCTTGTTCATATGAATCACTCTGAGTAATATTTGCTTTAACTTTCGTGTGGTTCTACAAACAGCCTTTATATGGCTGGACTTCAAAGCTGGTAGAAATAAAGGTTAGAAATGTGATAGGAGTAATCTATTATTAGGCATGAAACGTTAAACCACTTTTAGTTATAAGCCTTAAAACCTGAATAATCTGGGTTTTTAACTTGCTGCATATTTATTGTGTTTTCAGTTACTTAAGTCATTTAGTGTGGAGGGACTGTTTTGAACAGAAATATTTTCCATAGGAATACGAACCACAATTGGGTTTAATTTTTCCTAATATTTAATTTAGAAAAACTGCAATATTATAACAGACGTCTCGTATGTCAAAGCTGAAATACTCCGCTCGATGCTTCTTGCAGTGTAAAATTAATCTCTTACCAGTGTGCTGACCCGAAAGGCAGGTTTTAGTGAAACAGGCATGGGGTGAAGGGGGGAGAGGGTGGGAAGGGAAGATAAAAATCTCGTTCTTCAAATAGCAGGGAGGGGAAAAAAACAACAAAGAGGAATGTCACAGCCCGCCATTGACATCAAATGACAAAAAACAACCTGAATGTGCGTGTGAGAGAAGTTTCTTTGACCAAGACACCCCGCGCCGTCGGCAGTTCATCCCTAGCTGCCCCCGTGGTGGGGATCTTCATTGTTAGATCTGCACGGGGGCATCGCTCGGCAGGGAGCGTGTTGCACCCATGCGCCGTCGCCTTCGCCCCTTCCCTCCCCTTGGTGTATTTACAGCCCGAAGAACGTGCTAATGGTCAGAGGGGAGCTGGATGTCGCGGGTGGATCCCAATAGGTTTGGGGGACTTCAAACCATTCAGCTGACGGAGCGGGTAGGAACAACACTCTGCGTTGGTAACATTTTGTTCTTGATTAAGTTTATGTACTAATACAGTAGATCAAAAATAAGTCTTGACAGTCAAAAACACGTTAACAGTTCAAGCCAAACAGGTCAGCCAGAAATAAACCATCATTTTAAATTCAGAATTTTAAACCCTCGTGAGCCTGGGAAAGCACAGGGGTGCAGCCTGGGCCCGATCCTGGTCCCACCAGTGCCAGTGGGAGTTTTACCATTGACGACACAAGCCCCATTTCCTTTTTCTGTTGATTTCAAGCCTAAAAAATTCATTTTGTTTCCTTAGGTCCCTCTGTGCCGAGTTACTACAGCCATTGGCTTTCCGGCTGCCCCGCGCAGGGTGGGACGGGAGGATTCGCTTGCCCCTTCCTGCAGAGGCGCAGTGGGCTCAGCGCCACCACGTGCCCCCAGCCCCTCATGGGAGACATCGGCCGCCTCGAGTCGCGTGGCCAGGGAGACCTCGGCAACGCGGAAAACGAACCCAAAACATCACGCAGAGTGGGTAACACTCAGATTTACAGTGTGTGCATGGGGCAGGCGGCGTCTCCGGGCTGCCCTGCTCTCCCATCGATCGGTGTCGGGGGGGTCGAGGAATTTGGTGGCTTCCCTCACAGCTGCCTGTGGGATGGTCCTGGGGCGGGCGCAGGGGCAGAGCCCAGGGTCCCACCTGGGCCAGGTCTGAAGGAGGGAGGGGTCCCCGGACCTTTAGACCCACTGGGCGAAGTTGCCCATGTGTGACAACTGGAGAAACCAAGCGAGTCCCCTGTGGCGTGGTGTTGGGCATGGTTTACGTGGCGACGGTTTGTCCATTGGGGAGTGGAAAACTCTCGCTGGCTATTTATATTTTGGTCGGCGAAAGAAAGGGGCCACACCCACCCATCTCATTAGTATGAAAAAGGCATCGACAACACTGTAGTCTCCACCTTCCCTTCTTCCACGCTTCTCTAGCGCGCCTGGTCCTGAGCCAGCCGGGTTTAATAGGTTACCCTGCAAACACTGGGACTGCAGCACTGTGCAAGGTTGCACATTCACAGGAAGCATATGTGCACAAAGCCGTAACAGTTGCAGACTAAGGAGCGATAGCCCTGGCCAGCAACAGCGAGAGATGTTAATATTGCTGGGGAAGGTGAAAACATAATTGAAACCGTTTGTTTGGGGGGCATGTGGGACTGAACGAGGCAATAGTTTCTGAGCAACAAATATCTGTAATTCACTTGTCCTGGT
The DNA here is from genome assembly GCF_000699145.1 of Aptenodytes forsteri. NCBI lineage: Eukaryota > Metazoa > Chordata > Aves > Sphenisciformes > Spheniscidae > Aptenodytes > Aptenodytes forsteri. The sequence continues at coordinate 1,384,955 of NW_008794452.1, forward strand.
CTTACAGACTTTTAATTTGCTCTACAAATTTGGTTAGTTGGAGAACATGTAAACACCAAGAACAGTACAGGGCGATCCATTAAACATTTACTTATTGTAGACTTAAAAAAACCCCCACTCTTACGATATTAAAAACATAAGGGGAAAGAGATGCCAGGCTAGTGAATGAAGCCAGCTGACTGCTGAGAAGAGGCTATGGTTTTGCTCCATAGCTTTGCCGTTTTCAGTAATCTGACTCACTGAGATATTTTTAGACACAGTAACAACTTCCATTGTCAAGTAATTTCTCATTTGAATTTTCCTCAAATTAGGCTGTCCTCTTGGCCCTCAAATTCCTTTCGTGAGGCAGTGCTGCCCTCCACGCCCCGAGGAGGAAGGGGAGCTGTGGAGGACTCTGATGATTTGGACCACATGGTGGAACAAGATAGATCTCAGCATCAGGTTGGCAGGATATTTCCCTTTCTTCAAAGGTCTCCAAACCCAGCAAGCTTTCCTTTGATATCTTTCCAAACGGATTTATCAGCATTGGGGCATACATTTGTTTAGATTGTTCCTGTAGGGTGGGACTTTCAAAAGAGCAGAATAGTGCCAAGTGCAAAATTCTCACCAAGTTCTCCATAAAGATTTCCTTAGCTTCCTTTGAAAATCCTAGCTGTGTTCCCCATCGCTCTGTGCATCCCTGCTGGAAAGGCGCCCATGATACCCTCACAATGTGGGCACAAGGGGCACAGAAAAGATTGTGACATTTCAAAAAACAGGCGGAGGAAGAACTGGCTCTAGACAGAGGGAATAAATGAAAATGTGGAGGTTGGGGAGGAAACAAAGGGGGAAATGGAGACTAAATTCCCCAGACCCATCATCTTTTTTTTTTTTTTAATCCTTTTTTGCTGTTTACTATTTCTCTCAGGTTTTCCCCGACGTGTCTTAGTTAAAAAAGAGGTGAGCGTACACTGTGTATCAAGAGTATGGGCAGAACTTGGGCCCCGCAGTCAACTTCTGCTCATGTTCTGGGCTTGAGATGTGTTGAAGAGATGCAGGTGACCTGACAGTGCCAGGCGTTAGTCTGGTCCTCCTCCAGGGTCCTAAAGAAAAAGCAGAGGCTGCTGCCCTAGGACAGAGGCCATAGGAAAGTTAGAGGTTGGGCAACTGGCCATCTTATGTACTTGTCATAAAGCAGTAGCCAAGACCTCACTAATTTTAATGCACTACCTCAGAAGTAAGCAAGAGATCTATAGGGAGCTGCGTAGAAACATTCAGGCTAGTGACTACCAAATAACAAATGCGCTGATGGCAAAGCAAGGACTGCCAGAGCTATTTGTTCTCCTGCCTTGGGGAAAGGGCCTGATGAGGGCTGTTTGGAAAGGATGTCAGAGAAGAAATTTTTATTTTATGAGTAAGGAAATACAGAGGCTATTTCTGATCTGTTATAGGTGTGTTAATGATTTGTGAGCTACAGCAGGGTTTGTGGGTCCTCTGGTTTGTTTGCAGACTGAGAAGATCCTTCCAAGTTCTCTAATACCATATTTGTAGTCATGTACCTGGCTGGTTTTTTAAAATGGTAAGTACCTAGAGATTGCTGAGAGCCACAACGTGTCTTAAATCTAGTTTGTCCTTACTGCCTCTTGGTTTCCAGATAGAATTTAAGATGTTGATTTTGTCCCCAAACCCCCATGGCTTGGTCTTGGCAAGGAAAAGTGGTTCTGTTAAGGTTGGTCTTACATCACGAGCTAAGTAAGCCTCAGCTCATCCCTTCTCATCCCACATGGATCCAAGGATTAGACGTCGGCTCCCTAATTCAGCGAGGTCAGGCATAGACCTGCTGCAGCATCTGTGCGTGGTGCTTCTGAGGAGAGCAAGGGCAGTGGGGTGCTGGGGCAGGGAGGGTGCAGGGGCCCTTGGTTCTGCATCACTCACGGAGAGCCAGGAGGGCAGAAGGGAGAGCCTGGAGGGAGCTCTTGGAGAGACTCCCCCGTTTGTCACTGGCAACCTGGACAGAGCCAGCATCTGGCCTGGGAGGTCCTTGGATCTTGGCACAGGAATTGGTGTTTGAAAGGAGCTTGGTTAGGCACTCCTGACTGTAAGCTTTGGGAAATCAGAGTTTCCCTTTAATTTATTTCAAACATTCATCTACCAAGAATAAGATAGGCACCTTTCTTATGTGTTTTGGAGAACTAATAAAACATACAAGTCTGCAAAAGTCCTTTGCCATGCACAATCAAATCAGCATTGCAAATCTATCTGAACGTGGTGCTCTGGCATCAGCCTCCAGATGACATGTAACACATTTGTGGTTTGATGGTCTTCACTCAAAATGTTGGCTAAAATATTTTTATCTTTAGATTTATTTTTAGAGTTTATGACAAAGATTTCAGCTCTGGGCAGTCCTTCCCGTGGCTTTTAGCAGCGACACTTGCAGTTGTGTTTCACGTAATTAAACAGCCAACAATACTTAATGAAGAAATAAATAACGTCAATAAAGTAGTAAATAATTATATGCAGGCAAACACCAAAGACATTATCCATCAGGCAACAGCTGTGAGCATTAGTTTTGATTAATCAATGATGTTGTACAATAGGAGCAGGAATGCTGGCCAGGCCTCTGGGGGAATCACCTACACTTTTCTAAGCAGCAAGCTTTGTTATTTTAACCAGAACTTTCAGCAGAATCCTTAATTAAATGTAACAGCCAGGAGCTCCTCCATCAGCAAATGCCCCACTTCTCAAAGCACACCGAGCGGCACGAGTTTAACCAAGACCAGTTTAAGGCCTCCTCTGTAGTTCGTGAGGTTTGCCGATACATCTGTGTCGGGGGGATGCTAACGCGTACCACGTCCATCAGCGAAGGCACTGTTTGGCTGAGAGCGCTTCGGCGGGGTTTGAGTGAACCTCCTGGCAAGGGGCCGGCGGTGCCTGTCTTGTGCCACCTGGGGAAAACGAGCCAGCGCTTTTTGGCTCTGCCTCTGGAAAGGCGGCAGCAGGGCATGCCTGCCCAGTCTGCAGCTGGTGGCTGCAGGGCCTTATCCCAATCCAGGCAGCTATCGGAGCGAGCGCCTGTTCCATATTTTGTTTCAAAATGTAAATACGGTTGAAATTTCACTCACGTGCTGCTGCTCCTCTGGAACCCAGCGTGGGCGGGTTCGTGCCAAAGTCGGAGAGGTCTAGTTCATCTTTAACCGTACCTCCTGGATGGAGGAGCCTTAACGAAGCTTTCAGGAGAAATGGATGTCCTCCTGAGCACATCCCTCTTCCCGAGCGCTCCTGCCACCAGCCCATTGATTTCTGCGGCACCGCCGCCTCCTCGGGCAGCAGCCCTGAATTGTGCTGAGAGGTTCCAGTCTGAACAGTCAGCCAGACCGCAGGCTTCTTCCTTTCCTTTTTATTTTTTTCCTTCTTTGACGCATAAGGAGCTTAAAAGAATGCAAACCTTTCAGAAAGACTGATCACGGCACTAGATCCCAGCCTAGATAACAGGCACAAGGTTTTATAGCCCTTAACCCATTAAAAGAGAAAGAGGAGAAGGGACAGGAAGGGTTTCTGGCATGTTGGGGACAGGTTTCCAGAACCCATACTCACATCTTGATGGCTCGTTCTTCTTGGCATCTGAATAAACAACAGCACCACATCGCTTCCACCGTAAATCCAATCCTGGTGATACCTCTCCACCAACAGACAGGAGCACAAGGAGAAAGCAGGGAGCAAAGCGAAGGGCTGTAGCTTGGCTTGAAAGATGTGAACAAAACAGACAAGTGAACCCACATCTGAAGGGTTATTTTAATTCTGTGCAATGGCAGATGCACCTACAAATTTCACAAGTATGAGGCACACGGGTTTGTTGAGCTAGAAATGGCAACGCTTTGGAGACGGAAGGACAGGGAAAGCCCTCAGCTCTTGTTTGAGAAATGGAGGTTTGCAGAAGGCAATGGAGGAAACGTCCGCTCTGCTTAAAAACCCAAACACTTCCCAAAGATCAATCTTGGAGCCTTTTTTTCCAAACCCTATCAGAGGGAGGACCAGGAATCTTCTTGCATGATAATTGCTGATAGCGCAACAAAACCCAGAGGGTTTCCTTACCCACTTCTCAACACGCAAGCACTAATAAACTTCTGTGATAGCATTAATATTCCTGATAGTCTCTCTGGGCTCCTTCTCCCAAACGTGAATCTCATTATCGTCTGCAAACCCGAAGTAAATTTGTGGGCGTTTAAAGGTATAGCCTGTAAATTGTGGCATTGTTGCCTGTTCACAGCCCCTCATATGACCCATTTTCAAAGCACCTGCCAGCCGGGTACGGTAGTGCTGACTGCACTCCTGGGGTCTGGCATGGCAAGTGGGTATTGCCAAATCTACACGAATCCGGTTCGGTCCCAGATAAACGATACCACGTGAAATCAAGTGAAAAGTGCTCACAGCTCCTCTTCAGGATCAGAAGATACAATTCTGGGTCTCCTCCTTCACCCGTGAAGTTTATTGGGCTTGCTTATCCCATCACTGTGCAGAGCCCATTTGGTTAATCATCCCCACGATATCTGTTGCGCATCCAAAGGCACAGGTTGCACACATACATTTCTCAGTGTGTACGCTAAGGCTGGTGAGGATAAATCAAATATGTTTCCTGCAAAACAAAATCTCAGTTGCATGTTTTTAAATAATTAATACAGTGTAGGTAACCTATAAAATTCATGGCTTTTCCTTTTGTTCCATGAGATAAATTAAAAAAATACAGAGAAAGAAAAAGCTTTTGGTAAGATATGGATCTTTCTCTCTTCAGAAAAGCAGCGTCTTAGTAACAGATAATACATATTGATATGACTTCAAAATAAATCCTTTTTCTAGGTCCAATTATAAAGTATCTTAAATAATGTATTTTTCTTAACTGGAAGAAGGTTTCTGCAGACCTTTCTTCCCAAGCAAACAATATTCGGCATCTTGTGAATTGCATCAGATAAGACAAGGATGGATGACATTCAGGTATTTCTCCGCAGTCCTGTTATTCCTGCTTTGTTTTATTGAGATGGAGTCCTGTATTTCTGAACTCAGGAAGGGCAGATCTCAGCAGGCCGCCTCCTTTCTAGCTGTTCTGAGCCTGTGGTTCCCATTGACTCTGCTCAAAACGGGTTTTCTCTTAGGTTACTGTGTTCTGGTTATTTTCGTACGGGGTGGAAGCAATCCCCCTAGGTGCGCAGTGCCAGGCAGCCAGCTCTTGCCTCGCCCTTGGCAGCCGACCCTGGGGCTGCCACCATGGACCTAACTGTCCTCTGATTCACTGAAATTCAGGCGTTGGAAGTGAGACATTTTTGAAGGACTGCAATTTTCAGAGCCCCTTTTATTGCAAAGCTAGGTAAAGCACCTCTCAAAATCATTATTCAAATGTGGCATATGTTTTGCTGCGAATTTTCAGTAGAACTCTTTCCAGTGATTTCCAAAATAAATGAAACTTTGCATAGTACTTTTTCCGTATTTAGCCTTGCCTTCCTGGCGTTGCAGCCAAGGCTTCCTTTTAAAGGCATGTGCATGAGATTATGCAATTTTAGTATTCCGGATACCCAGAGCAATTAAAATAAATCAGGCTAGGTATAATGAAGATGAGCCAAAGCATCTGTTTCTCAAGAGGATTTAAAAAAAACCAACCAACTCTATCATCCCCAGAGTCTTGGATCCATCGTGGTTAGACCTCAGAGATTCTTGTACTCCAACGCTCACTTGGGTAAGGAAAGGAGTTGGAAAGGAGAAGAAGAAAGACTCTCTGGTATAGCAGATATCCGTGCTCCCTGGAAACAGTGGCTGGATAACCCCGTGTGTTTGGCAGAGCTGGACCTACAGATCGATTCCTTTTCCCTTCTAGTATTTTAGTTTGACGTGCGTACCTGAATTGAGAGGAGGAGGAATGATTTCTGCGTCCTCTCCAGTGTTTACCAGACAAGTCTTGTGTTTATAATCTGTAGTTATTTCAGCCCGACTGTAAGGCCGGTTCAGCAGGAGGTGCCAAAACATCCGTCCCCCCTGACGCCAGCACCGGGGACCACAGTGACCTGGGACAGAGGAGCACTTGCTTATTGGGCCAGTTGTCCTGCGAGGCAGGAAGCAGCCTTCAGGCTGTAGAGTTGAGGTACCAGGAGCTATTTGGCTTTGTTTCTCCTCTACTGCCACTTGGTGCCAGATGCCAAAAGCCTTTTTCAGGTAAAATTTGGGAGGAGGCGAGTTGCAGGGCAGTCCCTAGCAGATTGTTTGCTGAGCTGCCTTGAGTATGTACTCCGGTAGGAATGGCCTGAAGACAGCTTAGCCAAAGGTGAAACGTTGCTAAACTGTGCTACATGATTGACTCATTGGTTTTGTTGCATTTGTAACTCAGATAAAGGATGACGACATGGGAATAAATGTGTAGAAGTGACTGCTAGAGCTTACAGGGAAAAAATCTGCATGCAAAGGGAAGAGTGAGGTTGTGGTGGTGGACACACCAGCCCTGCGTCCTCCAGCTGCAAGCGTGGGACTGGCCAGCAGCCCTGCAGGTACCTGGGGGACTTCAGGAGCCCTTTCTCATCTGCATCTCATCCTAGCGCTGTTAAAAAAGATCTCGATAACTGAGAGTTCAAATGTCCTTGCACAAACCAAACTGGGAAAAACGGAAAAACGCCATCCCAAAACAGGAGAGCAAGAGTTGCCATAAGCACTTAGACGTGGGCAAGGCATTCAAAGTCAATGAGGAGGTGAAGTCCCCCGCTTTCAAATGAGGGCAGGGCAGAAAAAGGCAAATTTTGAGTTTGGCTAGTACATCCCTTGCCTGGGAAACCTGCCTTGCCCTCCCTGGCTTGCTCCCCAGCAGCACCGGCTGCTCCATCTGAGATAGCTGCTTACCCTCCTCTGGGGCCCACCAAATTTATAAAAAAAAAAAAAGAATTTTCTCAGAAAAAAAGCCATGACGACTAAGACCTGCTAAGTGGAAAGAGGTCAGCTTGTTTACTTAAACCGATTTAAATCTGGCACACCAAGAATAGCAACTTGCTTTGACCACTGACTTGGGTAAATATGGCCTGGCATTCTTACGATGATATTTCCAGCTCCAGCTATCCCCATCACGCAGGGATATATATACATATGTATATTTTCACTGAAAACAGTTGAGGTAAATTATTTGACAGGAGCTGGATGTGAAATGGCTGGTGTCCGTGTTTCCTGAGCACCATTTGGAAACTGAAGCCCACCTAAAGCCCCACTAGGCGACGTCCCCTCCCCAGCTTTATGATTAAAAAAGAAATAGTTTGGTCGCGTTTAGGACCATTTCCAGTGAGAGATTTTATTTGGGATTTTGTGAGAAGGCAGCTATTTTTAGCAGATAAATTAGCATGTTTTCTGAAGTGATATAGGCAAGAAAGGATAGCCGGGATAGCTCGCTGGTCAGTGACTGAGTTTCAGCTTTGAAATGACAATTCAGCCGTTCCGACTCGAGATGAAATGATCTCTGTGGCCTCGGCTCCCTCTGTCTTTCGCAGCCGCCCGCGCTACCACCGCACATAACAGGGCATAATTTTACATAAGTAGAAGACTGTGCTCTGAGCCAATATACAAGTCATACCTGATTGAATATTGCCATTTCAGAGCCGCCATCTAATCACATTTTTCAGGCTGTGTGAACAAAATAATGTTGTTATAATTACACACACTGTTTGTGTGTATGCGTGTGTGTGTATTATATATGTATAATGACATTAGGATGATAATATAGCTGTTTCTATTAGCTCTGTGGTATTAATAAGGTATGACAGAAAGTTATTTGATACCATTTGAAATCCCACTTGCATTTTCATATTGCTCTCAGATGTAATTCAGGGACTTGATTTTTATGAGTTATGGCTCTGATGTCACTTGTATTTTTGCCCGTAATAGGTCCCACTGGAGCAAAATTCATCAGACTCAATTAACAGCATCTGAAAAGTGTATCTTGGTTAGCAACCGATCAGGCAGAAACTGCGTGGGCTCTGTTTTAGCTGACCCATCACCCTGTGCCACTACATGAAACCAGCTTTCCAGGCAGCAGGTAGCAGCCACCTCAGCTTACTGTTACCAGGAGAGTTAAGTATTTTTGGGGCTGCTGAACCGCTGGCTCTTCCCATCCCACAGCTGCAGCCCTTGTTACAGGGCTCATAACACTCTGGCCATCCAGGCACCCTCCTAGTTTCTGCACTTTCACGGGATCCATCCCACCGCGGTCAGTTTTTTACCGTTAAATCTCTCGATATTCAGTGATGATTATTTTTCTTAACCAGCCCCGTCCGGGAGCCCTGGGGCAGTGGGGTGCTTGTTCCAGGCGAGCTCCTAGCAGCCCGGGAGGGGAGCTTAACAACGTGATGCCGGGACGACAAAAAGAAATGCAAGGTAAATAAAAATAACTCCAAATGCACATATGAATTACAGGCTGGGATTTGAAAGCTGATCTCACGCGGGGTTTTATGCTGGGCTAGGTCACTGATTGGGGCTGGTGGATTTTTTAGAGGGAAGATAAATGCTCTGACTCCTGGTATTTTTAATGCTTCGAGCTGGTGATTTGAACGTCTGATCTAAAGGGCTCCCGAAGCGAGAGACTGACCCCAAACCTGCTGAAGTGAACACGGGGCCTCCTGGCAACTTCAAAGGGCTTTGCATCCCGCCCCACGTGCCGAGCAGGAGCAGGGGCTGGCATCGCCCTCGCAGCTCCGCCGTGGCTCCATCTCCCACCCAGAGCACTCCCTGTAAAACTCCTCCATGTCATAAAAGCCTGGAAGAGAAAAGCTCCGAGCAGAAAATCAGTAAGTGAACTAAAGCACCCCAAACGAATGCTGGCTCGCCAGCCCCCACACAGGCACAGCCCAGCTCGCAGAGTGGATCAGGCTGGGTTTCCTTCCAAGCATAAAACCGGGTTGAAGACTCCAGTTGCTTCCTGTCTCCCAACATGCCTGACGACGACTATTTTTAATTGTAAGGCATGAAAATAAAGTTATTTAATAAATTAATGCTTTAAATGCTTTTTGGTTCAACTTTGGCTGTTTATGAGGACCAGTCTTATTTTGGCTTTTATGCATTCATTTCCAGCTACCGCTCTGTCTGATCCCCATCTTATTTCCTTCGTAATCTACAGATCCTCTGTTGTTATCATTGCTGTGTTTTATGGTTTTGCATTACTTTATTGACTCGGCATACTGTAGGCTGCTTTTTTTTTTCCTCCCTCCACTGAAAATAGCCTTTTATGAGAAGCTTAAGCAAAAGCCTGGAATGTCCAAAGGAAAGCACAGAAACATTACAACATTTTGCACATTTCTTTTGGCCAGAGAAAGATACGAAATATTCATATGAAGAAACTTATCCAGTGCCTGCAGGACAAAATCCAACTTTTGATTATATGTGGAATTTCAATTTCTGCTATAAACAAGCTGTGTGTTTTATTTTCTTTTTATTATTTTGAAGTATAAAGGGTTTTGGGGGGGCAGAAGGCTCCTATACAATTGATGTCAGAGCAATGATGAACACGCATACCCTTGCTGCTGGGAATATGTACTCTTCTGCACTGCCACAGCCTCTGTTGCTGTCCCATTCAAAATGCTACCAACATTAGAAACTTCAGCAGGATGCTGACGGTCCTACCAGCCAGCAGCACTGGCCGAAGAGACACTGTGGGCTGGGGGCTGGAGCTGTGGGGATGGAGGGTGAACGCCTCCTTTTGCCCGTGCTGGGCCCCCTCCCCTGCCCCACAGACACTGTGGGGGTGGCAGGGAAGGGACCTACGGGGGCGATGGGCAGATGGCCCCCACACACCTCAACCTCTTCTGACAGCTCTGTGCTTTGCTTTGAGTGAAGCAAATCTATACCTGCGGGAGACTAGGTGTCCCCAGCGGTGACTGGCCCTTTGGAATTGCCTTTGCTGGTGTCTAAGGCATGAAGCTGGGCCACCAGCTCACACTGGACACCAAACCTTCAGATAATCAAAGTTCGGTGAGAAGAAACTCAGGGGACCTTTTAGATGTTAGAGATCTGGGTCTTGAAATGAACATCAGATCATCCCACCATCTGAATTCTGGATTTAGATGTAACCCTTGCGGATGTAAGCTCAAGTATGGACTTTGGAGTTGAGGTCCCCCAGAATCTGGAGGTGAGATGGAGTCCTGCAGGAGCTCAATGCATGGAGTGGTGGCTTGGGTCATTGTGCATAACCCCTGCCTCCCAGCGTGCTGCACGGATAAGCAGTCTCTGCTGAGAAGACCAAAACATGCCCTTGCGTGTTTACCCAGCCTCACCACCTTATATATAACTGATAGCAGCTATAGGGCCGTGGCTTGGAGGGAAGGATGGGGTTCTGCAACAGAGCCGTGAGTGATGCTCTGTGCAGCGGGCAGGAGCTCAGGGCCAGCACCAAGGCTGCCAGCAGTTCCCAGGCCCCGGCTGCTGAAGCAGAAGTAGAAGCAGAGGGATTTGGGCACAAACAGAGATGGGAAGTTCGCTTTGCTACTTGATTATATATTGTGGGAAAGGAGTAGCCCTACCTGCCTGAGATAAAGAAAATGAATAAACAAATAAAAACCTGTTTGTGCCCAATATATTGTAACAATCGTTTGAGGACGGTTTTATCTGTGTGAGAATATAACCCTGATTAAACATGCCAAGGTCAGTGAAAACAAAGGTGAATTGCTAAAGAAATGTGAGTTATTCCGGCTGGGAGTTCACTGGGGGTGAAATAGAACACCACTCCCCGTTCTGCAGGGATGTGTTGAGGTGTGGGTCCACCTTGCATTACCTCCCGTACCTACCCAGCCCCTGCAAAACATTCTCCCCTGGGTGATTGAGCTCCCAAGCACAAAGCGCCAAACTTCTGCGGCCAAAAGAGTTGCCATCCGCAACTCTCCTGGGCTGTTCTGCTGGTTTTGCCCATCCAAGACGCACACGAGCCACCGGTGCTGGGTGACACCCCAAGCACTGGTACCTGCTGGCTTCCTGCCTGCCCCATCCAGCGTCCCAGCCTACCCCCGGCGCCTGCAGCCAAGCAGCTGCTCTAGCGCCTGCCCTGCTTGCTCCCGCTTTCTGAAGCCCTAGGAGAGCACATCAACTCTCCCACCCAGCCTGAGCTCTGTCCATCTTCATCTCTGGCACACCAAACACTGGAAGCAAATTCCCCTTCCCTGGCGCTGAAGGTGCCTTTCTTCCACCTCGCCGCAGTACGAGCCGAGAGGCTGTGGGGCCACAGACCGGATGGACGCTCGAGGCGTCTTAGGAGGACGTAGGGCGGGAAAGATGAAACCTTTCACAAACTGGAATGAAGAATTTGGTATTTCCTCCAGAGGATCCAGAAGAAACGCAGCCTCCCCCTGGAGAAGCATCCAACATCCCAGGGGACCGTGGAGCAGGCACCTGGCTGGACGCGAGCACTGAGGATGTCGGGGTGAAATCCCCCACCCACACGGCACCATTGCGAGCGCTGCCCAAATTTCCGTACCTGCTCCGTGCCTTCTGCCCAGGGCCAAGCAAGCCTTCGCCCGCGCCTCACACAGGGGTTGCTCCTTATTTCCAGTCACCAAAAATCATCCCCCACGGCTCACAGCAGGGTGGCCCCTCGTGCCCAGCGAGGTGTCCGGCTGCGCCCCGCGTGCTGAGGCAGCCCCAGCTGTTGGCATATTACGTTCCGCTTTATCAGAGCCATTTTGGCCATATGTGCAACACATGAATCTGGTTTTTCGTGACCTGGAAAGCGCGTTTCTATAGTAAATGTAGTCAAGAGCACCATGTATTCGGGCCCACTAGGGCC
>NW_008794452.1:1400771-1439787 GCF_000699145.1 Aptenodytes forsteri
CCCCTTCCCCGCCCCGGGCCGCTCCCTCCCGTTATTTGCTTTTCAAATTTATTGCTTGAGCACGGGTCGTGGTCTGGGGAGGGGGAAGGATGAGGTACCCAGAAAGGGCTGCGGGGATGGGGAGGGTCCCCGAGAAGGGCTGGAAACCAGGCGCGGGGGGGGACGAGGTGTTTTGGGGGAACTTCTGTTGGAGATGCCGGGGGGGGTGGTGTAGGTACAACGAGGGGCGGCTGTCCGCCGGGGCTGTTTTTGGAGGCAAGCCCGCAGGGGCTGTTTTCGGAGGCACGCGTGGCTATAGGTGCCGACGTAGCCGTGTACATACACATGCGTACGCAGTCGAAACGCGTTTCAGAGCCACCTTCGCTCGCTGCTACCTCTTCACTTTAATTTTCTGTGCCTGCCACTGAGATAAGGGAGCCTTTTCCTAAGAATCAGGGAGATGACAGTGAGCAATGGATGCTCTGAAATTGCCCGTGGTGACTATTTAAAACTGTGTCTGTGTGTGTCTCGTGTGCGTGTGTGTGTGTAAAATGAAAGATATTTGGAAGGGGGTGGGGTGGGGAAAGGGACACAAATCATTTTAATACGCCTTAATGATCAGCTCATGTTACTGTGGTAGGAACATCAGACAAAATTAATCCTACCATTACGAGTAAAACACTGCTCCGGTACGAGAGTTCTCAGCTGCGTGTACCTTCCTAATAATATGCACAATTTTATTTATTTTTACATGCAAACACTGCTAGTAATTAGCCGTGTGATTATACTTGTGCATTTCATTGGGGCTTTAACTGATGTCATTCTGCATTATTCAACCATATGAAAACAATTTTCAATTAAGATAATGGCACGCCTTGAAATTATGCAAATGTCGGTCATATTGTGTAGAATAATTATGACAAATGTAAAGCAGGTAAAAAGTTTCCTAACGCAGTTGTGTTTTACACCCCGGTGATGTCATTTCCCCTCTGGCCTAAGTTAGTCATTCATTAGCAGAGTAGCAGCAGCAGCAGCAGCAGCAACAGCTCTGAGTGATACTTCTCTGGCAGGGAGCCTACAGAAACCGGCACTGAGAGCCAGGGCCTAGAGAGGGCAACATAACACTCCCATTAAGAAATGTACTTTGTTTTCACTTACTCCATTAACTTGTTTATAGACATCGGAATGATTTTTTATTATCGATTTTTAATAGTTTGGAACGATCCGAATTCCGCTCAGGGATGTGCAGGCAGCCGAGAGACAAAAGGCTGGGTGCTGGCTGGCGCTTTGCAAAGCGCTGTCTGGGGGTAGCCGGCTTCATCGGCGCGCAGGGCGGCTGTTTCACCTAACCACCCAGTGGTTGCAGTTCCTTAACGTAAATGACATCCATATCTGTCCCCAAAGCAGCGGCAGGGCCGCCCCTGGGGTCGCAAGGCTTCCTAACTCTGGGCTGGGCTCCTTCTGCGGGAGGAGATGCAGCTCTCAAGTCAAGACGCGGCTTATAGCCATCACGGTAGACCTTATTTGTGGCGTGGGATTGCCGAGGGGGTAGAACACCTTGTCGTGCATTCAGGGAGCGGGGATGAAGTAACCAGTTCTTCAATGCATACTGCAAATCTGCGGTGTCCGAGGCAAAGGGTGACAGGGGCACTCGCTGTCAATAAAATTGCTGGTGAGGGGAGCAAGTGGTCGAATCACAGGCTTGCGCACGAGCCCACCAGAGATGTAGGCATAGTCGCTAGCAGCTACCTGCGCTAGCGGCATGATTAATAGAAGCAGCTCGCTGCCTGTTTTCCGTAATAGCAGCGCTGACACTATGACAATATTCAGCTAGTGGCTGTGAGGAGGGAGGAGAAGCGAGGAGGTATGTAATGCTTCTGTTACTCAGAAATTTCTGATGGCGTATTTTATCTGATTGCCAAATGGTTGAGCTAATCAGCGATAAGTGTAAATATAAGTCTTTTTATAGCTAGCTGAATTCATCATCCAGACTTAAATATAACCCTGACTGCTGCTAAAACGGGATGTTTCCATACGCTGAGGCCCAGACCCAGCGAAGGGTTCAAGCCCAGGTGTGCTTCCGCTGAGGTACCCCTCCCTCCGCCTAAGGCTGAGCATCCCTGTAAGCACGGCAGAGAAACCCTCCTCCGGCCCCAGAAGCCAGCTGGAGATCGCTTCCTGGGGAGTCTCAGTGGATGGCAAACGTGGGATGGAGCCAGTCGCACTCTGCAGGTATGAGCGCTCCTGGTCCCCGATGCTCATTGCATCGCAGAGCAACATGCATGGAGAGGCTGGGACCAGCTCCGGCATTGCGTTCAGACCAGTGGTCTTGCTGCACAGGAGCAGCAGAGACATTTTTGTGAGAGTGATGGTGCCTTTGGGGACGCTGTTAGGTGAGCTAGAAGAGTTTTGCTCTACTTCACTGGAAGCTTTGTTGCTGCTTTTAAAACACAGGGGCCCAGGTGTGCTGCCTCTGACCTCGCTGTCAAGCCCAAAAGCTGCAGCAGGTGCAGCGCTGGTCCGCTGACCAGAGGGAGAGTGGGAGCAGCCTTTCCCCCCTTCCCTCTGGCAGGGAAAAAGTGGCTGTTCCTGGGAGGGCCACCATCTAAATGGGGAAAGCCTCTGTTTTGCCAGAGGAAATCACCACCTTGCCCTGGTTTTCTCAGCCACTCCTGGGCCAGCGCAGTCCCCTGTGTCACCTCCTGCGTGGGAAGGGAAGACCTCTGTGACAGCAGGCACCTCGTGCAGGGCTTGGAGGAGCATGCTCAGGGGGCTGTGAAGGTCCGGAGGGAGCAGCTGTAAGAGCACACTGTCACACTTGAAACAGTTTCACGGGGCACGTGTGGAAAGCAGCCCCCCAGCTTTTCTGGCGCCCGACTGTGAGAAGTAGCTGGCTGCTGGCAGAAAGCCCCTGCCCAGTCCCCTCGCGCAGCACCCTGGACCCGCAGTGCTCAGGGGGCACGAGGTGGGCTCAGCCCCCAAGCCCTGCAGCCCACGGGGTCCTGGCCGAATCCTCCTCCAGCTCATTTACTCCTCTCTGCTCCAAGGCGGAGCGTGGGGCTGTGAACGACTGACCTTTGCAGAAGCAGTTCTAGAGCAAAATGCTCGTTAGTGCCTTGTATTTTCATGTTTTTAAAGGTGTTGGCATTAATTAGACTGGGCTTAAAAATATATATCAAAGCCAGTGCTCGTTAAATCCAGGGATGGTATTTGATGTGATGCGTACAATTCCTAAAAAACCCCAAACAAGCAACTAATTTATTTTGCATGGTATGACATTCCCTGTGTTGCCCTGCATCGTCGTGAATGCCGCTTCTGCTGAGGCTGGACTGTCGGTGGGGATCTGCCTTTGGTTCATTCATCGGGAGCTAAGTTTACTACGAACTCATGTTGATTTCATCTCTTCTCCCAAACTGAGGATCTGATGCAATGCTTTTCGCCTTGCAAATAATCCTTACTCATGCAAGTAATTTACATGAGTAAGCGTTGCTCATACAGAGGAGAGAGCTAGTTTCCTGTAATTATTTCCCTAGCAGTATTTTGCATTTTCAGACTAATTGGGGGAAAGGAAAAAAAAAAAAAGTCGTCACTCCATAAATGTATGTCATTTATAATTGCAGAAGAGATTCTTCCAGAAAGTTCAGGGAGGCAGCGGGTTTGTTCTTTCTTCATTTTGGAACAAATGCTCAGAGCATCCCTCGAAAGCCCGATTCGTTTCCCAGGGGCTCTCCATGTGCGGAGGTCCTACTCCAGTGTGTAAAGGTAGCACAGGCTGGCCCGAGCGCGGGTTCTTACACCGCTAGTGGTTTATTGCCCCCTCCTTGAAAAATGTGCTACTCCCTTTGCACAGAAATAGATTTTTTTGAGAGATGTAGGAATCTGTATGCTCTTATTTGAAATGAGAACGGCCCCGTTTTAGTCTCCACGGTGTGTGCTTCGTGCTCGTATCTGTCAACACTGGTAATGACAACACGTTTCAAACATGCAGATTATGATTATTAAAGGGTGCTTTAAAAATCATGCTAATAGCATCAATCTCCAATGTACACTTGCTCAAATTAATTCAGCTTTGGAAATCAGGCGCACTGTAATAGCAGTGTTAGAGAAATGGCATTTGTCATAAAATATGGTTTTGGTAATTGCATATCCACTCTGTATATTTTTATCTCTCTCGCCACCAGTAGCATATGCTGGCAAAGGAAGGAGAGGGCAATGATATTACTCAGAGAAGCCACATGTTGCTAGCCATTAGCCAGCAATCTGGTGTATCTGGTCACTTAAGGCAGATTCCTTTTTTTTCATCATTTTTTTATTTTTTTCCCCTTTCCCTCTGCTTCCCAGTGCATTCAGACTGTAAAATACACCCACTGCTCTGCAGAGTTGCTGTTCCCAGTCTGATCAGTGGCACTAAACATTAAACTCTTGTCTTTGGAGAATAATAGGCCTCACATGGTACACCCTCAAGCATGTTGAGATACTGTGCAGGCTGGAAAATAAAAATGTTCTAATTGTGTCTTTTAAATAAGCATAGGAGTGAATTAATTAGACTATATTTTGTCTTTAGTTGCTTAGTTACACAATAGTATTCCTAAGCACAAGTAAGATAAATTGGCTCTTTTTGTGCTGCTTGTCCCTTAATCATAATTACTGTATTGCTCAGGAGAGTAACGCATACATAGATTTTGCATTTTTAATAATACTCAAACAATATGCGAATGATACAGAAAGTATGTTCTGATTCAAGCTCTTATACGCTTTTATTCGGGAGGAAGTTCCACTGCTATGGGAGCAATATTTGCATTAGTTGCTCAGAGATGTAGTTCTGGGAACTACATAATTGAAATATTCTTGCAATGCTTGTTCTGGCCCTTTCATTCGCATTCAAAATAACAATGCCTTAAGTCTCCGAACAGTCATCCACTCTTGATTTAAGGGCTTTTTTCTTTGTGTGTGTGTGTATGTGTGTTTGTGCGTGTGCAGTGCGGGTTCACACCCAGCGTTAACCCTGCAGAGACTAGACGCTCGTGTGATTCATAGTGTCATATCAAGTTGAGCTTTTTATTTTGTAGCTAAAATGCAGTCAGAAGGTCAGATGAACATCGGCATTTTATGGCATTAATCCAATGACCTTAATGCTTGGCAGGCGTCCATGTTTCTATGCGAAGGTGCCAGGGTTATAGATAATAAAAGAGTTTGTTTTCATTTTCTGGATATTTTAATCTTTCTTTGCAAAGCGTAGCCTCGGGTTTGGGGGGCTTGGGGCTGCTCCCGGGAGCCAAAACTTTAATTTCTTCTGGGCTGTTGAACGTTAGCTGCTAATGATGGGCAGATTGATACAGATACTGAACAATGGAAGGTTCTGGCAAGAAACCCCCTAGACATGCTCAGTGGATGTATGTGAAAATTGGCTCCATTGTTCTGCTGTATGAAAAGCAAGTAAATTATTTACAGATATTTGCTAATTAAAGCACATTGTTTTACCAGCACAATAGAACACAATATAACAAAAGACAGAAGAATAAGCTTGCATAATTTAGACCTGCTAATGCAATGTACTCCTTGTTAAGAAAAATATAATTATGTAATCTACGAGGAAAGCTTTTCGTACTGTAACTGTAGTAGGCAAAATTAGGAATGAATTGCTTGTCAACTTGCCTAAACTAAAACAACTCTTTGAGATCTGTGAGCTATCTGATGGGAAAACATTTTGACTGAAGCCTATTTTCTCTTTGGTCAGAACTTCTATCTGCAATGACAGATATAAATTCAATTTGAACCTCTGCTCGGGAGCAGGAGGAGGGAGAAAAAACCACCCCAGAAATGAAGGAGGAGGCTTGCAATAGAAATGTCAAGTCTAGCTGCTCACAGCCGTCCCTCTGTGCACTCCATCTCCACCCCACTTCTGGCCCAGATGTACCAGTATCCCACAAAGCATCCTACAAAAATGCGGTGCTGTCCTGCCCCAGGACATTTTGCGTGTCTTGCTTTGGAAATACCGAGCCACATGGAAAAAGCTGCTTGCTAATACAAGGGAAAGCGAATACCATAGGACTTAACGTGCTTCACCTGTGTCCTTTATCTTGGTCTCTTCTTTTGGGTTTTGGACCCTGGCAGACGGGATGAACACGTCGGGATGTAGCGTTCTCTGTCCCCGTGCATTTCGGACAGCTATGTGCGGCTGTGCTTAGGCTGGGGAAATAGCACGGTAGGCTGGGGAAGTACCTGTCACCTGAATTTAACGAGATCATTATAGCCCTTTAAAGGAATTAGTGAAGGATTACCAGATGAAAGGTTCTGCCTTGGCCTCTTTAAAATTCTCCCGTGTGCCAGGTAAATTCCTCAGCTGTGCGTGTTTCCATTCTCAAGGCTCTCCCCGTAGGTTTATGGGTGGAGGGCGGTGGTCTCTGTAGGTCCCTGGACGCCGGCATCTCCGGGGAGCATTGCAGGCCCAGATCCCAGCGATCAGTTCTGCTCTGCGCATCCTTCGGGACGCATCCGTCTGCCCTGGGCTAGGGGATGCACGAGGAGACGGCACCAAATGAGGCACTCGGGGCAGGGAAAGGGGAAAAGAAAGCTGCCCCTGCCCGTGCCAAGCGCTGGAGCCTCTTGTGAGGCTTCCCCATCACTTGGTGATCCCACCTGCAGAACGGGAGCAGTGGTTCCCGCCTGGCAGAGCTGTGCTGCGGCTCCCCAGGTCTGCAGCCTACTTAGCAAGGTTGTACTGGAAGAGCAGCATGTAATGAGGGAGTGGATGGCAGGAGAATCCTTTGTGTGCCTTGTAGGGAGGCTGAACAGGGCACTTCCCAGAGCCAGACCTTTTCTATGACACAGCCACAGTTTTTTAGCTAGTCTGTGATCCTGCAGTCTTAAAAAACCCCATGTATACCCCCAGTCCACAGCAGGCAGCAGGGAGATGGGACCTTCTTACTCTGGAGAAAGTCTCTGAGAGCAAAGCAGTCCTGTACAAACATTCTCTGTCCCTTTAGGGTTGAATATGGTCCCTGGAGGAAAGCTTGGGTGAAGTGCTGCATTGTAGGAGACGACTCCGGGGACCTGGGTTCAGGTTCCTGAGTGATTTTGGCAAGTGGATTAGGACTGAATTGAGATGACCTGGTTTCCACCACTGTCCAGAGCCCTGGTAGCATCTGTATGGCAGAGAAGAGCTCTGTACTATAGACTCTCTGCTGACAGGGCCTTTTGGCTTGACTATGCTGTCAAGTAAGGGTGAATGTACTTTCCTCAAACACACAGGTAAATGCACTGCTACGGGAGAGGGGTTTATTGGGAAGGAAGGAGGGGCCTTATTGGAAATAAACCCCCTCCTTCCTTCCTCCACCTCCACAGTGCGACCTTCCTCTCCTCAAAGGGATCTAGAGCAGGGAACTGGATTCCCGGGGTGAGAACAGCATCGTTGTGCAAGGTACAGGAAGGTCCTTTTCACCTAAATCACAAAAAACTAAAAAATATATGGGATGTAAAAAAAGCCCAGAATAATAGAGACCTTTATGCCCAAATGAAATATGCAGTTCTATTATCCTCAGTGAATGCAGTCCGTAAGAGTTGCACTGTATTTTTTGCTCCCGTGGATGAATGTGTTTTCATCAGCAATGTACTGGGTTGTAAAATATGCATCCCCAGCTATCTACCGTGCTAAAGGTTTCAGTAAAAAGGCTTGAAGATGTTTTCTAATGCAAATCATACTGATCAGATAAATGACACACAGTGTCTTCTGTAGTTATTGGTAAGAGTTTTTGCAGTACGTCTCCTGTTTCTCTCTAGGCCACGTATTTGATGTTAGGCGACAGCCAAGCAGGTGTTCGACTCGCTCGTGCCCTCCAGAATTCCTTAAATGACCTCTGGAAGCACTGGAGTGAAAACAGTCTCAGGACGTCAAAATTTTGAGATATCTCAGTCACTGTAATTCTTTTAAGGCTGCCTCAGCGTCTCCAAAATATAAATCTTTCCTAGTTATTGGCAATGAGTGAGGAGTTGTGACGTACCGTATGCGGGTGTGCAATCAAGATGTACGACCTCCCTGTGCTACCCTGTGACTCCCTGCCTTGTAAGAGTTAATATTTCTTCTAAAAAATAATTATCTGCTTTAAACTATTCTAACTACCTGACCTCCTTCCCTGAATGTAAGTATTTCAACCATCTGCTGAGTCAGGCAATATAGCATTTTGTGCTTTCAGGAGGCTGTGATGGTTGCTTAGACAACAGTGACATAATATTTAAGCGTAACGGCTCTCGAGAAGATACTGTCCCCTTCTCCCTGGACGATTTCTCTGAAAATGCAAATCCGATAAGCTTTTAAAAAACAGGAGAGGGATGAGAAGGGTTTGTATCATCATCTTTCTTAACCATCTCCCCATTTCCCACTTGATAGGTGAAAGTAGCGTACTTTGCTCAGGAGTATTGTAAGATGTGCTAAAATTATAGGCTGACTAGATGCCTGCTTTTATAGAAACAGAAGAAAAAGTGCCTCTTTATATAGTCAATACTTATTTTGAGATTTAGACAACTTTGTGGCTGGGAAAAGTGTTGCCGTTGGTCGGTCAGCGTCCGAAAAGGCACATCTGAGATAAATCTCATTCCTGAGCAGAGCTGAAATCAGCACTGGCTGTTCCTCCTGCAAAGCTCATCTTGCTGTAGCAGGAAAAAACTGCAATTAAAGACTTAACCACGCAATGGAGACCTCATAAACATATCACTTCAGAGCATAGCTAATACACGATGAGTTGATTTTTGTATAGATATATGTATGCACTGTATGCGACGTGGGTGGTTTTTCATGTTTACACAGAGATATAATTATGAATGACATGAAGGTTATACAGCAGATTTCTTTAATCTTCTAAAGGTTTGTTAGTCATGTGTCACCGTGTACCTGGTTTTTATTTATTCAACATCTGTATTCCTTTGTCATCTCGTTGAAAGGGTTTCTCTAGAAGGGCTGCGGCAGTAGGTGCGCAGCAGTTGATACCGAATGGCTACGGGGGCTCCTCTGGCTGGCAGAGCCCTGCAGGTCCTGAAGCAACTTTTGTTGTGACACAGGGCTGTGAGACATTTTTGCTTAACAAAAACAGGAGAGGGACCCTTTGTCACCTGCTGCTCCAAAAAAATAATAAACCCGCTCACGACTCATAGTTTGGGTCTGAGCACTTGGAAAGGTTGCTTAAGGATGTGTGAAAGCTTGGCAAGGCACATCGAAATCCCAGAGCTGATGAAATAGTTGGGTGACCTCTGTTTGGGTGGCGTTGGGGCAGATGACCTCTTGTGTTAGCAAACTGCCAAGATGTGGGGAAGACAGCCTCTCTGGAAGCTGCCGGTGACTCGGGCTCATCAGAAAGAAGGGGCTGAAGCTACCTGCCATGTTTTGCTGCCTGGCAATGTTCGTATGATGAGGCGCTGGGGTGAAAGTGTCTCTGGAGATGCAGTCCCTAGCTGGCAGGATCGGCACTGGCAGCGGCACTCGAAGGAGGACTGCGGTCCGACCCATGACCGCTGTGGTGTGTGGGGAGTTGGAGACAACATGGCCGGTTGTCTCTGAATTGGGCCGAAAATGAGCAAGAGCTCAAAAAATGAGCGGCGAGAGAGAGCAGGTCTACCCAGTCCCACTGTGTGTAGGGCAGGGCAACCCAAGGCAGGCCCTGAAATATATAGGGTGATTTTTCCATTTTCTGGCTAAAAGTGAAGTTGGCCGTGTTTCCCTGGTGCAGCCGTGGTGATCACTAGCGGTACAAAGGGAGGACACGAGGCCAGTGCTGGTGTGGAGGATGGCTAGGCGCTCCCGGGCACTGGAGAGGCAGCGCCACCCGGCCTCTGTCACGAGGGGCTCGTCCTGCGGCTGTCACCTCTGCAGGCCAGGCCCGGCCTCGGCCCCGCTTCCTTCGGGGCAACCCCAAAACCTCACAGCAGTGTCTTTAATGTTAGGAACATTAGCTCTGGCTTCCAGGGGGGTTGATGGCAGTGGAGCTGCAGTTACATCAGGTGCAAGATGGGTCCTCTTGGCCCGACAGCCATGAGGCGGGTGTTGCCATTGCTCGGCGATAGCACAAGGCCCAGCCTAGCAGCCGTCAG
This sequence comes from Aptenodytes forsteri, assembly GCF_000699145.1. Taxonomy (NCBI): domain Eukaryota; kingdom Metazoa; phylum Chordata; class Aves; order Sphenisciformes; family Spheniscidae; genus Aptenodytes; species Aptenodytes forsteri. The sequence continues at coordinate 1,410,831 of NW_008794452.1, forward strand.
CACGAGGCCTGCGGTCAGCTGCCCTCCTCAGGCTATCCCAGCCGATTTGGGGGCCAGCCTGGCGCCCTTAGGGATGTGGCTGCCACAGGGGTGACGGGGACCAGGTGCCCTTGGGGACACAGCTGCTGCAGGGGTGACAGGGCAGCCCCGACAAGGGGCCATCGCCTAGCACCACCTGCATGGGGGGTTTGACCCACAACCTCAGTCATGGCACAGTGACAGCCTGAATTTCTTTTATATTTTATATTCATGCACTCCACTTGTGTGCTCAGCTGCTCTGTGGTGCCATTCTGGGTGCCCCTTTGCACCATGGCGGCTGTATTTAGAGTCCCAGTGCCATTTTGTGAAGGGCTGAGGTGAGCACACGATGGTCTTTTTGCAGGGTGTTTTCCTGGCCCCTCACATCAGTGTGGGGATGCTAAACACCATGTGTTTTCATGGCCACGGCTGTGCCGCTGCCACAGAAAGCATATGGCTGGGGTGTGCTCTCCCCTGCCTCCCAAAAGCCACCTCTCCCCCTGCTCCTGCCTCTCCGGTTCCCGCTCCATGGCAGCCTGGGCAGAGCCAGTGAGTGCACTGGCATCGCTTCACCCTTGTTACAGTAGGGGTTTTTTGGGTTTTTTTTTTTCCTTCCCTTTTTTTTTTTCCTGTGTACACATCATGTGCGTGTGTGCGAAGGTTGTATTCTCGAAAACAAGTTTATTCATTGATGATGTAATAGTGATTGTACTTTTCTTTTGGTTAATAAATTGTCTGCTCAGCTTACTTTGTATGCCAGCCAAAATTAGTCATACCAGTTCTTGGAAAGGATATGAAGAAACTAGTAATTGAAATCATAATCATTTGATCATGAGAGCTATTTGGAAAATAATATTTTAACCAAAAACACGTCTGATCTCCAAGTCAGTTTTTTTTTAAAACTGCTGCTAAATAGATTTCTCTAATGTTGAATATTAGAAATTGTGTAGTAGCTGGTGATGGTATTCAACATCCTAAAAGAGGACTTCATCCAGAAATTGCTGAGACTGTCTGCAGGCAGGCTGATCTTTTTAAATATATATATAGCTATAAAATGCATAGCAACTACAGCTTTTTTATTTCAAGTGGATGGTGTAATGAAATTGGGTGAAACCATCCATTGAAATTGTACTTTGTAGTACCTGACGCTTGTTTACAAAGTATTGATGTTTGTCATAAACGGAGATTTAAAACATCACTGGTATTGTTTGTTGTTCGGTGGAAGCTCTTATGCTGTGCAATGTTAAAGGAAAAGATTTTATTACAAGCTTGCTTAGCTTATAAGCATGCCCTTCGTTTCTGACCAAATATTTGTTATTGCACTAAATGTAATGAAGGTGCCTGCTTATAAAACGATTTTGTATTATATAAGGGGGAGTGGAATATCAGATCTGCTTTTTTACTAGAGATACTTCAGGTTTTGTATTGTGTGTAACTTATCACAATAAAGCTTTTTTTTTCCTATTGAGCAGTATTTTATTTCCTGAGGAATGTGTTCAGTGGAAAAAAAAAACCCACACAGAGAGAATCAATCGTGCTTTTCTCTTTGTTTAATAACTCAAAGAATTTCTCTCCCCTTTGCAAATACTTGTGTTTATTTGAGAGAAAAATTGGATTCTGGTTTATTTATTTCAAGAACCTGTAACCTTATTTAGCACTAGAAATGTGCAGTGTGCAAGGTGTGGTGTGCAACCAGCTCTCATTACAACATAAATTATTTCTGCTGTTTTAACTAAAAAATCTAGAGTGTATCTTGCTGGATATGTGTGTATGTTTGTTTATTTTTTTGAGTCTTTCTTGAGCATTTGCTCAGTGGAGTCAGCTATAAAACATTCTGCTTATTCATCATGACTGAGAGGAGTTGATTGTTTCCTGGAAGGATAAAATTCAGCAATTAGAGCTGTTTAATTCGAGTATATGTTCTGGAGGCTAAACTAAGTTTAAGTGCTTTTCTTAGAATGTATGTTTAAGAAGGGAAAAAAAAAATTACAGTTCTGATCTTGAAAAAGGTTTTAAGAAACATGAGAATGTGCAAGTTTCTTTTCGTGGGAAGCACATAACATTTATGTAGTATTTCTTTTGGGATTACATCACAGTTTTATTTAATTTTTAGGACAAAAGTTAAATTCAATATTTGTGTATAAGCCAAGGGAAAATGTACCATAAACACAGGAATTTTCTGGTGAGTCAGAGTTCCAAGAATCTGCGATTTACTTAGTCCATTTATTTCAGGACTAGCTATAACCATTAGTCATCCAGCCATGAATTTTTACATTTGCAGCTAATTGCACCTAAAAAACAAACTTTCCCTCAAGGCTTTGGGTTATACAGAATGTGATTTGGCAACCTGCATTTCAAATGCCTTTTAGGATCATTGCCTTGGTCCTAGAAATTGTCTTTAGATCATGTGTATTTGCTTCGAGTAAACAACTAATACTTCCACTTAGGTGTCAGGAGGAATAAATTAAATACTAGCTATTCTGTATTACAGAAAAATTAATCTGCCAGCAGCAAGATAGGCTTTTCCAATAGCCTGTGGGGGGGTGGCGTTACAGGTTTATCAGTCACCATGGAGCCCCGCATGACGTGTCGTATTCTCATTTGACCGCTTCTTGCAGGATGAAGTTATTGCTGTTTCAGAGAAAGTTACTGTGAAGCTTGAGGACTTGGCAAAATGGGCACAGTCCGATTTCTCCAAGTGGAAGTGTGGTTTCCGGGCTGAGCCGGTCAAGCCGATGGATGTGGGGAAGAATGGGCAGAAGGAGGCCTTGACGAGATACAGACAATCCACGCTCAACAGCGGCTTGAACTTCAAAGACATCCTGAAGGAAAAGGCTGACCTTGGTGAGTATCCCTTACTTTCTCCTCTGGGGAGGGGCCCGTGGGTGAGCGTCTTTCAAAGGCAGATGAGCCTGATCCTGCCAAGCCATCACCGATTCCCAAGGTATGTCTGTGCTTCGGGCGGAGGTGTGGTGATGAGGTGGTGGTGGGGTGAGCTCATCGCAGGCTCCTTCGAGATTAGCGTGGGGTAACTCTATGATACCTGTCTGCTCCGTAGACGTGTCCCTGAGCACTAAGGCTCAAACCCTGCAGATGCGCGCACAAGTAATTGTCAAGGGCTCTCCCTGGGGCTCTGCAGACCGGGGGATCAGGTCAGAGCTGTGCATCGTGGGGAGAGGAGCCTGACACATCTTCCCAAGGCCTCCTCCAACAGGTGGGGGAGAGCAAAGGCCTTTCACTTCTCACATCCCATCTTCCAGAAGCACAGGATTGTCACCTGCTTCTGGTGCTTGTTCTGTCTCCGTACGGTCAGCTTTGTGTCTCGTTTGGTAGGGAGATGTCCCTTCCGTAGCCTTCTACAGCGTTTCCTTGTGAGCTTTATGTTACTATACAGCGTAGGCCCCCCGCAAGCACCCTGCTGTTGCCTCCAGATAGACCTGTCCGTTTTTAGGGAGGGAAACGGTAGCTCTGCTACTTTGGATGGTTGCAGACGGGCTTGCAGCCGTGGGACTGCTTTGGTGCTCAGACACTCACACCTCTAAAATCCGTGGTGGGGGCCCAAGGTCCGAGGGAGATGAGTCTCCTGTTGGTAAACGTGCCTGTTTGTGGTATTAGGACCTTGGATGCGTAATAGTTGTCAGAGACGGCATTTTGAAGTGCATCCCAGGGACATTTCTCTGTTGTACCAAGCTTTTAACAAATGTTCCAAGTTTGAAGAGCATCAAATTTAGGCCATAATGCGTGGAAAGGTAAGAAATTAAAAGCTAAGGCTGATGCATGTGAGGAAATGCTTTTGTACCTACGTGAACAGGAGAGGCAGGGCCAAGTTCAGTTTTATAATGGCATGACTGTGTTGGCATCGAAGCCAAATTACACTAAGCTGAAGATCTGTCTTGGAGGATTTATGTTCTGCATCTCATTTTTCTGGTCTTACCAAATGGTGAAGTGATTTTGTCAGTCTTGCATTTCACCATTAGATATGTAGGTTGGAAGATTAAAGTACAATTGGAAGTTGATCTTATTTTTCATTACATCTCCAGGAAGAAAAATAACCTGTGCAATTCTTTCTCTTTTCGTTTGCTTTTCTGTGTGGTTTCTTCTGGTTCATAATTACATGCAGTAATTTTCTCTGCTATTGCCCTGGCATCTTCTTTACGCACTACATTTATTTGCATTTGTTTGTTGTATCAGAAGAATCTTAATGTTTTTCGGACAGAACTTTTGTGTGTTAATGTTTTCTTGGTTTTGTTTTTAAAAAACAAAAAAACCCTTGTGGTAAGTTATGAAATTGCTATTATCTACCCTAGGAGCCAAAGAAAATTATCTTTAAGCCTAAAGCTTATAGTTGCACGTTAAGCCTTTGAAAGTAGGGGTTATACTGAAAATGCTTATGGAATGCAAACTATATGGTATAATTTTGATAACCCACATTCTGATGTTGCTTATTTTCAGTTCGTGGCTTTGGCTTTATTGTTGGGTCTTTTTTTTCAGTAGAAAAGGGTATTTTGACTAATGTTTGATTCTGATTGCCTTTTTCTTCATCATGACTGGTTGGTGGGAGTGAAACCAAAGGTTCAAGAAGACCTATAGCTGATTAGGCATGTTGATACAGACAACTGATCTAGCCTATGAAAGGCAATCAAAGAAATTTCTTAAATCTAGTACTAAGGTGATTTTTTTACTATCTGAAAGACCCAAGAATTTAAGCATATTTTGCTTCCCGGATCTGAGAAAAACTTAGAAACACAGTGATCTTCATTGCTTGTGAAGCAGCCATATTTGGTTGTGTGCTGTAGGCAACCCATGAGCTCTGGTGTTTGGCTTAACTATGGGATGGAGGCTTAACACCCACCAGGTGTTCTCTCATTCTGAGTGGTTGGTCAAGGTTGACATTGCGCTCTGGGAATTGTTGTCTCCCTAGCTGTAGGCAAAGGCAGTAGCGTAACATGCAGTGTCCAAGGCATAGAGATTTGAGCTGCCGGTGTTGTATCTTCTCTGCTGTCAAAATGGCAGGTTTAGTGCCTGTTACGACGTGTGCCCACAGACCTTTTCCAATACTCAGCATCTTGCCAACAGAGCAATGCTCAGCCACAGTGATCAAAGATTTACTAGCAATAACTTCTGCAGTAAGTCTCCAGCACAATGGGATGGGGTAGTTTTTCTCTTAAAATAGGGTTGTAAACGGTAAGGGAGCACGGTGCACTGTCATGCAAAGGTCCTCAGGTGAGAGCATCAGCACAGCTATATTAGCAAGGCTAATCAGCCCAAATGGAGAGGTGATCTCCGCCGTTTCCCACCACCACAGCATGGTTCCCCTCCTAATCAGATACTCAGTGCTGTGCCCATGAGGATGTTTCATGGAGGGCTTCCCCACGGAGCAGAGTGGGGTGGCTGTGATGGGGCAGACCGCTTTGTACAGAACTTGCACTTGAAGGGAACAAATCCCTTCTTGTGCTAGCCTGGCAGGCCATGCATAAGTCTGTAGCGATGCCCACGTTTAACCCTGGCTGTAGATGAGGAAGTTGCTGAACCAGGTGTTGAAAAGGCCTAGATAAACCAGCTGATCTCCTGGACCCCCTTTTTCCTATGAAATGGCATGTTTCCATTACAGAAAAATCCCATAAAAGTGAGTAGATTCTGAAATTTTTCCTACTAGATGTTTTTGAAGCGAGCTGTAGAAGGTAATAGGAAATTATATCCCTACCAAAGAGCTCAAAAAAACTTTACAGAAGAAACAAAATCAGTTTTCACACACTACCCAGGAGTGGTGAAGGATAAAATAACCCGGATGAAATGAAAACATGACTGATACAGAACCACAGAAGTGGCACTGTGCAAACATACTTAATTAAACATGTTGCTGCTGGGAGCAGGGCAGCTTTAAACAATAACCAGGCAAAGTGGGGCCTTGTGTGAGCAGCGTATAGCCTGTACCATAGCTCTGTGGCACTTGCTTAGCCAAAACTAAGGCAACACCTGGTTAATCCACAACCCAGAGAAACCATGCACCTATAATTGAAAGTTGACCCTAATTCAAATTCAGTAGTTCTGTCTCCTTTTTTGTTCTCTCTTTTTTCTCTTCCCTTTTTTTCTCTTTTCTTCTCTTTTTTCCCTCGTCTCTTTTTTCTTCTTTCTTATTTTTTCTTTTTCTTTTCTCTTTGCCTTTCTTTTCTGCAGAAACTGTTCTTTTTGTGTAAAATGCCATTGTTTTTATCACTAGTGAATTATGCAGAACTTTTCCTTAGGACTGTATTAAATAAGAGATCTAGCAATGGCATTTTTTTGTGTGAGCTTCAAGATTTCAGCCTGCAAAAATGATTTTTAAGAATTATTTCTTTCTGCCTGTTGAGGTATTTATGTTATACATTCTGTCCCTTTCTACAAATATGTCAATACTGAATGCTAGCAGTTTATGTCGTAAGACTATTTATAGCTTTCTGAATATTTCTTTCAAATGTTGAGAAAAATAAAGAATAACAACAATGCAGCATATAAAAATAGAGTTGCTCAGGAATGCATTATTCATAATGAACATGAGAACCTGTTTTTCCAGAAGAATTGGTCTGATTAAATCATTCACTACTAAGGCCGCTAGTTATTTATTTTTGTCTTTAGAATTATTTAGGGGATTTTTCTTTGTAATAAATGGACTTGTATACCCATATTTGGTAAACCAGTGGGAAGTCACCAAATGAGGAATTATTTCATTTTGCAAAATTTTTAGCAACTAAGCAATGTAAACACTATTGGTTAAATATGGCAAAGTTGCATATTTGTATTCCTTGGGCTATAGTTTGAAAAAAATTCAAATTATTTTATATAACACTGCTTCTTACAGACTTCCTTTAAGTGAAGTATGAAAGCTGCAGTGTAAGCTTTATTGGCCTATAAATATGTCATTATAGTTGGACTACATTTATATGCTTTGGATTGTTGTTTAAGCCAAGAAAATATGTCTCTACAGGTTGACTTTTTATTGAAACCCTTTGAGGCATACAACAGAATGTATTTTAGGCCAAGGTTATTAAAACAGCATTTTCATTTTTGCAGCAGACTCATTGTCAATTATGCTGCCACAAACTGTCTGTGGATAGGCAGTTATGAATGGTTTCATCTCTAAATGTGTCTTTAGAAAAAGAAATAAAAGATAGAGGAGTCAGAGCTGAAATTGAGAGAAGAGGCTGAGGGGGAAATGACTGAATTTAGTGCTCGGTGGCTCTGTTGGTTTGGTTTAGGCTGGGCTGCAGCGCTGCCTGGGTTTAGCCGAGGAACAAATGGCCCCTGTGCCTGCGCCAGGCCAGGGAGGTGGGAGCCGCTGCTGCCCCGACCAGGCAATCTGCATCCCTCTGGCTTGCGAGTCTGTCATGACAGAGCTCTGGGTTTGGTCCCCAAACTGTCATTGCCACTCTTTTTATCCGTCCTTTAGGAGTCTTTATCATGCCAAAATGGATGGTTGAGGTTGCCGTGTGCTGGGCACTCCCGTACCTGCACTGGCAGAGTTAGTAATGGGGATGAGCAAGTTCCAGTGCTTACTGAAGGATTTTTTGCTGCAGTTATTGCTTGTTTGTTTGGGTCAAATTTAGCAGTCAGTCCTGTCCTGTCTTTCATTCCCCACAGTCATGCATTTGGGAGCGTAGAATCTGGATCTGTGTTCTCTCTGAAATCCAGGAAAATCAAGTCCTACTTCTAGCTGAGGGTTTATATTTTAGCAGTCACCCTTTTCCAGTCCATAGGTGGTTTTACAGCAGTTGTTTCCTACTTCGCTCTTTTGAACCCTCCAACGGAGCTTGCCAGGCAGGGGCTGGACGCCGCAGGACTGGCCCATCCTCTCATTTCCTTCTCTTCTTTACCAGTCTGATAATTTGCATAGCTTCATCTGGGAGATCCCAGCTCCTCATCCGATCTTGCGTTGCCGTATAAATTGGCCGATCTGCAGCAGATTGCAGTGAGTTTGGAAGGAAAAGCAGAGCAGGGATGAGCTATCTTGCAGGTCGGCTCACTTGCCGACCCCTCAGTGCCCAGGCAGCCACAGTGCCCGGCCCTGCAGGCACTGGACTGTGGCACAGCCCTTCTGATTTCACTTACCAGTGGCCTTGCAACAGGCATGAGTTCTCCAGATGAAGATTATCAAGTTGTAATGTAGTCAAGCTATAATATCATCGAAACTGATAATCTGCAGCTGTAGTGTGCTCAGACACTTGCGGTGACTTCTGAACTGATGCCGACTCTCCTTTTTCATTGTTTGTCGCGTGCTGCTGAGTTCAGGCTTGCCTGGCTTAACTTGATGCACTAATTTTCTGACCAACTAATTGTTAGCTATTCAGAGTACAGCTACTTTGGATATTTTGTGCCTAAGTCATGCCTCTAACTCTCTTCCCCTCCCCTCCTTCCCTGTTTGTCTGCACTTTTTGCCTCTTCCTTGTGTCTTCCTGTCCCCATCGCCCTAGCTGAATGCCATTTTGATCTTGATAAAGCTCCTGTAAGTGTCCCATTATCCCATTTTCCCCTCTCTGCCCTTGTGCACCGTATGTTGTTTTTCGTCTCGTGGGTCAGAGTGACCTCTCTAACTCATTTTAACCAGCCCAATTGATACAGCTCTTTTGCCATAGATGAGGCTATTAGATGACTTGTCTGTTGTGCTCCATGGAGCCTGAATGGAGGAGGATGGCTCCCTTGGGGAAAAGGACTGTGGCCTGGCATTTTCTTCTGTGTTTGTGCAGCTCCTAGCACATGCCGGCACTGCTGCAGCTGAACGAGAGCACTGGCAGGCTGTGGAGCAGCACTGTTGGAGTTGCTCTTCAGAGAGGCCGTGCAGCAGGAAGGCTTTCTTTGGTTGTACATCTTCTTTCAGTTTAATTACTGCTTACCTTTAGTGTTAACATGTTTGGGATCGGAGATAACCTGAGGTGCTGAGCAGACACACAATTTTGTCTGGTCTTGCGTGAAGAGGGCAAGATAAATGTTTATTTTTATTATTTGTCAACCAGTTGGTTTAAGATTACTAATACTTGTTGGCTTGTTGACTTCAGTTGCTGGCTGCCTTTTGAATGCTGAAAGGTGATGCTGTTGTTAGGTGCGGTGTACCCCCAATAATCCTGTGATAATGACATATTTTCTCCTGGAGGTGACCCTATCTCCAGTAGCGCTTTGGGGCTCCCCCTCCTTACTTGCCCCTCTCTCTTGAGCCACTGCTGCTCTCCGCTGCACCTTCCCCAGCCTCCCTGGGAGGAGGTTGGCAGGGTCCTTGGGAGATTGTCTATAGCCACCTGGTCCTTTCCAAGGCCACATGTTTGCCCGAGCAATGCTGGGATGATTTAAGTGCTGTTAATTTCTTCCTTTCTCTGGGGACAGCCTACTTCATTACAGAGGAAGCATATGGGGGTGACAAAAACATTTTAATATGCAGCGCTGGCTATGGAAGCCTTTCATTTGCTACTGGATTGTGTTGAGCCTCATCTATTTGTGGCTCTTGAAAGGAGTTTTAACACCACACATCTCAAACTTCAAGCATGCCTTATCAAAGAGATAAAATTCGGATTTCTTCTCAAACTTTGACCCACCTTTGAGCTCTTATAAAAGGGGGTGGTAGCGTTGCCCCTGGGAATTGAGGAGGTGGGTATTTTGTTCTTTGAAATGCGGAAGATCTGCAAAGAAATGTAAACAAAATCCCACATAACTTCTCTCTAGGTAGCCCCTAAACCACAGGGCCTGTTCCCCACCCCCACCGGTTCCTGCAGCAGGAGCAAGCTGACATGATTATCAGAATTGTGCTGATAGCAGTTGTCACTGTGTCAGCGTTTTCAATTATGTATTGGTATGACAGGGCACTTTGTCGTTGGTGTAAAGCACAGCCATTTGCAATTGCAGTTCTGGTCTATTCAGAAACATCAGGGAAGGAATCACTGCTGCAAAACAAGAGAGGAGGAAGAGTTAAATTTTATTGGCTTGTGAAGCTGGAGGGAACTGCCCCACGTTCTCCTAAAGCCGAAGTTGCAGCAGTTTGCACCATCAATAAGAGTTTTGTTGCAGCCTCTAGTTGGAACAGGAGTAGCCTACATAATTACAAAATAAGTAGATAAAAAATAAGGACCATTCACAGATGGTGTCAAAGCGGCCAGTGTGGGACAGCGTCCCTTTAAAAATGTTTGACGGCTTTTTTTATTTTTGTCTGTTTTTAGCACTGAGATTGACCTTGCCAGGCTGTGTAATAACCCACATGTGTCTGCTCTCCAGGATTTTTTCCCTTCTAGTCACTGTTGGATCTTGCATTTAATTCTTACTGACCATGAGGTTTTGTTCCAGTAACTGGAAACGTGTGCCTCCTGGTGCAGCGCTGCTGTGCTCTGAATCTGACTTTATCTCAATGTCTGCCTTCTTTTTTTTCTTTTTTTTTCTTTTTTAACTTTTGGGTTTAGAGGGTGCTGTTTTCCTCCCCAGCCTTCCCTCTAGCTTCCGTCCCTGCCCATATTGTTTCTGGGTCCCAGGGGGACCCAGTTTGGGACATCTATTGTTTTGTGTCCCTGCGCTTCCCTTGCCCAGCACCGTGGAGGGAGGTGATCAGCGGTCTCCTCTTTGTGCCATAGTTGCTGGTTAGAACTGTTGGTCCCTGATAGATTATTGACGCCTTTTTCCTGCATTGTATCCTTTCCACGCAGCCAGCCAAAAATTGGCTGAGTACCAAGATCTGTAAACCAAGCACCTATATAATGTTGTGGTATAGTTGGGTGGGCCCTAGGATGTCCTCTTTTTCCTGCCTGGCTGCTTTCCTGTGCTCTAATTCTGTGCCGCTGGAGCCCAGGACTTGGAGTCCTGCAGTCATCTTTGACTCTGAGTGCTCCGTTAATCAAGTCGAAGCTGTCTTCATACCAGCTCATGAATCATTCTGGCTTGTGACCTGTGCTGCTGTGCTGAGACGCTCAGGCTCTTCTGTGGGTGCTGTTGACACCATAGCCAGATCTGGGTGTCAGTTCCCTTCCGGAGGGGGAGGAGAAAAGCCAGACCCAACTTACTCACCACCTTCCTTCCAAGTTGCTCTTCTGAGTTGCTCTGTTACTCCTGTGCCCAGAAGGACGTCTTGTCTTTTGTTTACAGGTGCACTGCTGTGTGCCTGGCCTGTCATCATCTGTCTTCCTAAATATCTGTTCAGTTCTGACTGCCGTGTTGCAGAAAGGCTAGTACTTGTTCTCTAGAGATACAACATTCATCTTCTTATAGATGACCCATCTTGTGCCATGGGAGTTTGTCAGAGAAAGCATCCTTTGTGCATCTGAAATTGAAGGAGGAGACTTGCTTTTTCTCCCCCTTCTCCTCTTTTCACAAAATCATTTGCTAGGACAGAGGCACACAGGAGCAAAAGCTGGGCTACGCCCCAAGCTGTGTGGGGTGAATGGTCATGTCAGCATTTATGCGGACCTTGGCAACAGGAGGTGATGGGCCCTCAGCTTGCCGAGGTGGAGCTTTGCTTGGGCAGGCAAGGGAAGGTGGGAGATGGGTAGGCTGGAAAGAAAAGGAAGGTGTTGGGCAAGAGTGTGGGAAGGGGCTTGGCTCCAGCGGCTGAGTGGGCAGTAGCAAACCTGCCTTCCCAATGTGGGCAGCCTGTGGATCTCCCACAGCATTGTGTGTCACCTTTGTGAGCACCAAAACGGGCTGTATGGGTACACAGGAGAAGACTGTGGTTCTGGCATCCTTGCCCTTGTTAAACTGAGTTTTAAGACCCTTGGTGTCAATACTCTGACTGCTTAATCTCTTTTGGTTAATTTGGTTCATGCTTGTCTTTGCTGGCTTGATGATCCTTGCATGATGAGACCGTTCATAGATGAGGGTGTTTGGGAAGGGAAGGGTTAAACCTAGTATATGTATAAATTGGAGTGCAGTTTGTGGGAGTGGGTGGTAGAGAAAACATATATTTAAAAAATGTAACAGTATGAATTGTAACTTAATGGGTAGGTTTTGTATTGGAGAGCATTGTGGCATAACCTTTATTTACTTCATTTAGTAAAATCTGTACCATGTAAAATAAGTTCCTCCTTAATTTTACTGCTAATAATAATTTGCTTGTAAAAATGAATCCTCAGCACTGTAGCTTTTCAGCCTGGATCTCTCTTGCTCTGTTACATTGTGAAGGACAAACAGTTAACACCGTAAAGAAGCTTTTGTTAGTGATAGATAATGTGTATTATTTTAGCAGGAGTATATTTTAGCAGCTTGTGAAAAATCAAGGTGAATTTTTACATCTGCGCACTGCTGCATAATTTATGTATGTAGAAGCTGAAATTCAAAATAAGCTTCTACAAGAGCACACATTTGATTTTCCTAAACATTTAAATATATGTATCACACCCTCATTTTAAGATGCCGGTTAATGACTTTATGAGCATGTTGGCAGCCAGAGCATTACATGTGGTTTGAGAAATGTGTCTGGATATGCTTGGTAAGCAGTATTGTTCTGACAGTGTACTAAAGGCCATCTTCAATTTGACTGTGCTCTACTTTGTTATGCTGTGAAAGAAAAAGATAATTCAGCAGAGCATTGTGCTGTCGTCTGGAGACGCCACACTTCAGAATACAAATATTACTAAGGATAAATGAATCATTAAAAGAACAGTAGCATAAAATATCTGATGAATGAACTCCAGGAGTCTCTGCTGGAATAAATTTAGCATTCACGGACAGTACCATAATATGTGAAATAATAGTATCAGTTCTACATTCAGATGCCAAAAACATTTATGGACCCAGAATAATTGTGAATTACAAGGCTATAAATACATAGAGGGGATTTGGTGATATCATAATAAACCATGAGAAATTCACTAGGCTGGTTTCTAATGTTACCAGAACCTTGAGATATATTTACAACCTTGTTCACACTCCTGCAGTTTTCGGGGGCAATTCTCCTCTCACAACACGTTCGTCATTCCCATTAGTGCCAAGGGGAGTTATGCATGTGCGTCATGAGTGGAATAGATCCCCACGTGTTGTACAATTCAAAGATCCGATAACAAATCGAAAATCTAATTTAAGAAAAAGGTGGGAAACATTCCCTCTTGTCCTCCTCCAAGTTCCCCCATGTCCTGTTCTGCTCCTGTGAGCGAGGCTGGTGGAGGGAAAATAGGTAAAGGACGACAAGGTAGCTGCTCTGTTCCTGAACATTTTGTCCACAGCTGCATCTTTTTTTTCACTTTTTATTACTGAGAAACAAAACAACCAAAGCCCAGATGTTCTGGTCCCAGGTTTCTTCAAAGTGCAGGCTAATGCATTTTAAAAGCGTGTTGTAAATACCCAGGGAAGGCTGGGATTGTCAGCCTGTCCACCGAAAAGAGGCTTTGCTGTTGTGATACCAGATCCGTGCCTGATAAGAACAGTTAATTAGGAACGGGGGCAGAACCTGACGTGATATTCAAGAGCATGTTCAGCTTTCAGCATGTCCCACGTCACCTGTTCGTAATTAAGCCTGGTGTCCCCTGCCTTCCTGAATTGGGGCGGTGACAGAGTCTCCGCAGGTACTTCGTGTCGGTTCACACATCTTAATATTAGATGGGTTACAGCCCTGGTGCTGCAGGACCCCTTTCCCTCCTAGCATCTTCCCCCAGCCAGCTGCACAGTGTTACTGGCCTCATCCTTCTTGTAAATCATCGGCAAAATATGCATGTTCAGTGTGGTGCAGAGCAAGTCTGCTCAGTAATTCCACATTCCTTAGTGTTGCAGGAGGTCTCTCAACTGACCAAGCTGCAGTCTTTCTGCTCATCCTTCTCGCAGGTTTATGCTCCTGACTGTACATCCAGGCCTTCCAGGGCATTTGTGGTATTCGCAGTGGGAAGGGCTTGGTTGACGTCCCTTCACGTGATTCCAGTTTTACTTTTGGTGTCTCGGTAGACTAACCCCCTGATATCAGCAGATGAATCACGTCCTTGAGATACGTCCTGGACCTTCCATCCTTGTCAGCTGATGAAGCAAAGAGAAGATAATTACAGGACTAAAAAAATAACAACAGTGAAGTGGTCATCAGCAAGAGGGGTTGTCCTTGGCAGCCTTGTAGGTGACTTGTAGGCTTTAGCGTGTGTCAGTGATGGGTCCTCACCCAGCTAGTCACTGAGCTTGGGTTTGCTTCAGTCACTGCCAGTTTATTTCATTGTCTTTCTCTCTTGAATTCGTGCATGTTTTTGCTATGGCAAGGTCATGGGATTATTGATTATTTGTTTTAGTTAATTACTAGTGACTTTAACTTGATATTCTTAGCAATATGTGTGTGAGCTTTCATGGCAAACCCAGTAGACAGGGTGTAATGCAATCTTAATGCATATTTTTCTCTCTAATTATTTTAAAACCACAGTCTCCACTTTTCTTTCACACTGAGTATTTCCAGATTAAAAGCTTTGTGGGATGAAAATTAAATGATAAGGTACTATAAAAATCTATTTCAAGAATCTCGAATGTTTCAGCTCTGTTTTTATTTTCAGTTTTCTTACTCCCTGAATGACCCTTATTTGTGACAGTGTTTGTCACTATATGCTGCTAGTTCTGTTGCACAGAGAAAATAGCTGAAAAAGTCCTTTTACACTTGTGTTTTTAATCCTCTGTTCAGATACATAAAAATGTGGCCCCATAAATTCTGTGGTACAGTTAAAAAAAAAAGGAACCCAAATAATTTTGGCAGTTCAAATGCAGAAAGTAAAAATAATTTAATCTGCAGTGTGAGCATAGTTTCATATTTATGCTAGCATCTGGCCTCAGGAATTGAATACTCCATTCTTTAAATAGCTTCACTCTGGCTCTTGAATGCTTTGTGACTAGAACATTACCCTACAGTCATACACCTTGTTTACATATTTCTGTTAAAAGGCAAAAGAACTTACAGTACTTCAAAACATCGGTACAAGCTCCCTCCTCCCCTCTCGCCTTGGAAAGGAGAAGTTAAAAAGAAAAAAATGAAAGAGTGGTCTGAAAGTGCGTTTTAAATTTAGTTCTCTCAATTTGCTGCTGGGTACATATTTTATTGTCATTTGTATAAGAAACTGGAAGAAAAATTTTCCGAAGAAAAATTTTCCAGAGAAAATGTGTGCCATTCCAGATGTCCAACAGTAGTCAAACACAAATTTATGTACACTTTGTTTGTATGTTTGTTTTTAATCCGACAAATGTCTTTGTCTTTAAAAACACTTTGCCTAGAGGCAGTGGATCTTTTTTTTTTACCCATATGGTAGAAATAAGGAGTAGGTCCCTGCGAAGGAAAAATATCAGAATAATGTAATAAAAAGGTAAAAACACCATAAACGGGTGGCTAATGATTAGCTTCTTGCAATCTTTAGGGACAAAGTATCTTTTCATAGTTTTATGATCCTTGCCCAGCCTGACTTCAGGAGGAATTGCGTTTTCAGAATTATATATTTGAAACTTCAGCTAAGCTTTACAAATTTAGTAGATCCCTATTTAGTGTCTGTTGGTGAATGTAAGTCCAGCCTAATATTCTTACTGCTATTTTTTTAATTATATGTATACAAATTTAGTAGATCCCTATTTAGTGTCTGTTGGTGAATGTAAGTCCAGCCTAATATTCTTACTGCTATTTTTTCACTCACATGTCTTGAGGTGAACCTAGGAGCAGAAGAGAAAATACCCCATTTTTAAACCTTAATCCACAATCCATTCGTATGAGTCACTAAAGCAAAATCGTAGTGGTTTGGCTAAAAAAGGCTTCATGTCCAAAGGGAACGTTCCTTAAAAATGCTGGCGCATTTCCCACAATGTTTCTTGAATGTGTTTTATATGTTTTCTTTGTGCTATTGTAAAACATCAAAGATAAGATCCTGTAGTTTTTGTGTGTGGGAGGCTCCTGGTATTTCAGTGGACTGGTCAGCTTGAACGAGTACAGGGGTCTTGCTCCCTTGAGAGGTGTTCAGCCCCATCAGCTGCCTGCTGCGCTCTTCCCTTAGGGGAGCCTTCCAGCTCAGGTAGGGAGAGCTTGAAGGAGCATTTCTTTTTCTTGTGGTAATTATTCAGTGTTGTATCATGGGCTTAGGCTTGCTGCTGTGATGCTCAGTAGCAAACCTTGCAGCAATGTGAGTGGCAGGAAAATCGGATCCTGTGTACCCTCGTGAAAAATTTCGAGAGAGTTGTTTTAGTTTTCCTACTCAGCTATTATATCCCTCAACAGGAAAAGAGCCTCCAGGATAATCATCCCACTCGGGTTTTGGGTGGTCAGTACTGTTTTCTGTAGGCTTCAGACTAGCCTAGGACATGTGAGAAGGTCAGTGCTGAGGCCATACTCTGCCACGATCTCCAGCTTTGATGCTCCTGTGGTGGAGCGAGAGGGGTGGTACAACGCTGGAATGGGAGCAGGGATGAGGATTGCTGGAGGTAGCAATAAGGGCTGCTTCTATACCTTGCCATTTGGGTTTTTTGGTGTGTGTGGTTTGGGGTGTTTTGTTAGCTTTCCCTACAGGGAAGGTTGTGTGCTCAGTTTTTACTTTGTTTTTTAGTCCTGGGTCTTCTGACTTGTATATAATGAATGTGAATGGCCCAGGATTTAGCCTTTGGTGATTTCAGATACCATGTGATTCCAGGGCACAAAATGTGATTTATTGGCTAAAGCCCATTTAATATCTTAAAAGCATAGAGTAGGAGATCAGATGTGAGCGTAGCAGCCTTAAAATATATTCCCTGACAACATACTTAAGAACGTTTAGGTCTATATGAAATATACAGGAAATGAGGCCAATTTTGTCCCTGCTATTTTGATGGCAGGGTGCGCAGGAGAGATGGAGAGAGTGTGGACAGGAATTCATGTGTTTGATAACATGAGCCCAGCATATTTGCACAAATGGAATAGGAGCATTTTTCACCCTCTGCAGCAGAAACTCTTTTGGTAGATTCTCTGCCTCGTTGAGAGACTTCTAACTGATCAGACGTATCAGCAAATCCATATAAGTTAATATGAAAAGACATTCCCTCATTTCTGGCCAGTTGTGTATGGTGTTTGCACAAAGCAGTACCTTTTTGCAACCTCTGTCGGCTTGGGGAAGCACAGGGAGCTGATTCTTAATGGGCAGAGATGAAGAAAGGCTGCTATTCTGTATTAGACCACTTTTTCTTCATCACCTTGTAGACAAAGTCAATATAACAGTAAGAAAAGGCTGACATACTTTTTACCAGGAGAATACTTGTTGAGTGTTGCTTCTAGAACAAGAGACCCTCATGAACAGTACAGCAGAACAGCAGTTGCCAGAAAGACCTGTAATGATTTCTGATCACGCTAATGACTGACCATTGTCTTAATGTCAGACTACTTAGTGTATGGCTGGTTTTTTTAAATAAGCACTTAACTTTCTACTTTTTAGGAAAACAATGCAATTAAAGTTCTTATTTGAAGAGGAAGATTGTGACAACAGTGCTGGGAAATTTTATTGTTCAGGCTCTGAAAACATTTTGAGTGCATTTGTCTAAAAGCATCATTTATACCTCACTGGGCATGTGACAAATTTCTTACTTAAAGTCATGTAACGTTTCTTGAGCAGCAGGTATTTTTAATTGGACATGTAACTAAGGTTTTGCAAATGTTTGGTTGGGTGAGTAGAAACTTGGAAAATATGCTGTGGTTCAGTTTTCTCTTGTTTTTGCAGTTTTGTCACTTTTGCTTCTTATGGTCATAGCATCTCCAGCTGAAGCACAAGCTCTCAGGAGGCAAAAGTGGGCCCAGTCCCACAATATACTGAGTGTCACAGGTGGTGACATAGTCTCACAGGTGAGCTTGATGTGACTGACAGGGCACTTCATCACTGAAGGTTATCAAGACATGACAGAATGGGATGGTGTTCATAGAAAAAATGGGACTGCAGTTTCAATTTTTTTGCTCCTTTTCCTTCAGAGTGTGTCTGTGAGGACTGCATGTAAGACTGGAGTTTTGTGTGTGCCTCACTGAGATCTTTGCCCCAGCTATCCATAAGAATTTCCTCCCATCTCCATTTCCCAGTCAGTTCACTAGCCAGATTGCCCAAACCAAAATAGGACACCAGGCTCCTTGGAGGAGTAGCTACAGCAACAACTTTTTCTCCTGTGCATTCCCTTTCACCAGATGAAATGACACCAGTTCCATGCCAGTGACTGCTGACTCTAAAGCCCAGAAGCCCTCTTGTGTGTGACAGCCTGAACACAGAGACCAGATTTATACCAGAGTGAATCCTCAGTTTCATTTGGTGCAGGAACCATTTTGATATCTCTACCTAAGATGCAGAGGTGTCATGGTACCAGCAACAGAGCTATAGTAAATCCCTGCCATTGCTTCCCCTATTTGCAAACTTGTAGGGATAACAGGTACCTTATGGGTACTGTCCTGACAGCTGTTGACAGCTCCCTCTGTGGTCAGAAAATGCAGGTGTTGAGCACAAGAACATAAACAAGAAACAAGAATTACTCATCTAAATGGAAGCAGTTTTTGACATTGGCAATGCGAGATGGCCAGGACTACTGAGGATAGCAAAGATGCCATGCTCTTGGAGCAGGCTGTCCTTTCATTCCTTTTTTTCACAGGTTCCTTTGCAACTCCTTCTCTTATGCCACCTCATCTGTCACTGGCCAGAAGACAAGAGCTTCGGGTACACCTATATCTGAACTCATCTATACAGTTTTTTGTGAAGACTTGGTGGTGCTAAAACTTCACCTAAAATCTGTCTTCAGAATGGCTTCAAGCTTTCCTTTTAAAACAATTAGTTTACCTACATGGCTGGCATCAGAAGAAATGTAATTATACATAGTAGACTTGATTTTCTTTTCCAGGATCAAAATGTTGAGGTGACAGTCACTGCTGGGCACTCTGAAGCTCAGGCCATCCTGCCACAGTGTCTCAAAATGAATGTCCTGATGTATCATTACGTCTTGCTGGTTAAGTGTTGTATAATTCCCACTGAGCTTGGAGACCTGCTGCAGCAGAGCTCAGGTGATGTACTCTTGCAGTATCAGGAATCCAGAGCAGCAAATAAGAGCAGCTTCTCCAGTATTGTTCCTGGACAACACTTGGCTGAGAGGTCAGGTGTTTGGGAGAGCGTTTTTTCAATCACTGTTTAACTGACAGAGATAAAGCTTTTTCGTCCTATCAAGTGGAAAGGTGTGGCTTGGCAGTCACAGTGAGGACCCCGCTGTGGCACACACTGGCTTGAGTAAGAAAAGATTGGTTATTTGCCCTTCCCCTACTAATTGTGACTTTTCTCTCTGGATACCGTCCTTCCCTGTTCTTCAAAGCCCTCTGATATTGCAGGCTTGAATTGCAGGGGGGCTGTAGCATCCCTGGGCTTGTCATGGTGCTGGTGCAGGAGGAGGCAGACTGTGGGCCAGGAACAAAATGCTTTGCGTCTCTCAGAAATTCCCATCTCACTTGCATCTGGCATAAATGCACCCTGCAATTTATTGAGTTGCTCATCATGAACATTGTGATTACTGTGCAATAAGTAACTATTCTTTTGCATATTCTGTTCTTCCTGGGCATTGTAGGAATTCGTACATCAGAGAATGACTAGATGAGAGTTAAATGTTATGGGTCATTAAACAAACAAACAACCCCACCTTCCTTTTATTGAAGGTACCTATAAATCTCATCAGTTTTCTTCTTTACAGCTAGTTGACCCCGAGGATCTGTGTGAAAAATCAGGCTGATAGCTTAGGTAAGTTAGATTGCTTTAAGCAGCTGTGAACTAGTTTTATAGTGTTACCAGCCTATTTCGTTTCCAGAAAGTGAAAGTTTGAAGCAGGTACCGAATCTGGTTTCTCACATGCAAGATCATTTTGCTACCCGTGACCTAGAAACCAACAATGAATGTATAAATTACAGGCAAGAAGAAAATTCTGAATTGACTGTAAGGTGAATGGAAGTTGAATAATTCCCTGAACTTCAACTGGGAAAAGAAGAAAAGATTGCTGAATTCTAAAACAGACTTCAATATAGACAAAGAAAATGTTATTTTAGTATAGATTAAACTTATGACTAAGATATAGAGGGATTATTGTGTCTGTTTCAGATGTAATTTCATGCCTGAAAATTTACATTGAAGGCAAACTGGTCTGGATCACATTAGCAAGGGCCCTGTTCTGCTGTCAGTTTAATTAAATGGAAACTGCTGGCAAGGAGACCCAAGTAGGTTTATAGAAGCAATACTATTTTGTATGTTGGAACAGGAAACTATTAGGTCTTCCAGTTTGAAAGGGACACAAAAATGAAACCTGTGATTCATTCTTGTTTACAAACTCCCAGCTAGTATACAATGACCTTAGTGATAAATTAATTGCAATTACACATTATATGTAGTGGGCTTTACAATAGCTGCAGACTTCGTAGTTAAGAAAACCATGACCTTTGACAGGGCGGTTAGAACATGAAGTTTTTCCAAACAGTGCCTAGATCTTCAAAAGTATTCACGTTTCCTTCCCCGTTTCATGAGAGTAGATTGACAAGATGTGTGGTGGGTGTTCTGTTTGCTTGCTGCAAGATTGTTGTCAGGCAGAAACCCCCCAAAACAAAAAAGCCCGCCCTTCGGGAACATTGATTTATCTGTTAACTGTGCCTGGCATGCTGCCTTTTGGCTTTGATTTCAGAGAGAAACATATTTGGTTACTTTAATAGGCAAAAGCACTGAACCTGACTTGTAGGGGAAAAAATTGTTTTCTTTCCCTTTTTCAGTTCTGTTTATCGTATCCTGACGTTCTGTATCATAATTGTGCAACAGTTCCAAGTTGGAGTAAAGAAAAGTAGAACTGGATCTCAGGCTCCATCAGCCTCATTATTTGAGAGCCAGCTTTTCTAGGTGACTCAGTGGGACTGAAAATGAATGTTTATGCCGGTTAATAGCCACCCTGTGACACCAACTCTGATGATATCAAATGCTTTTTTGTTCTCAAGAATTGTTCACATCACCTATTTATATCTGCTCTTTTTATTTATACTTGTTTTTATCTTTTAGAAATTCTTGCTGAGCTTGAGTTGACTTGCCTCTTCCACCTCAAATCTGTTTGTTCCCCCCCTTTTTTGCTTGTTTAGATCTATTGAAAGAGAAGGGGGTTTTCTTTCTCTTTGACCGAATAAATTCAAGTCTTACCTATTTTTAGCTACTTCTCCAATTTATGATGTCACAGTGTCCAAGAACAAAAGTTGAGAATATGAGAAAGTAAGGTTTTTAATCATGTTACAGTAATTGTATCCTTTATTGTGTGTGTATATACATGTAGTTATCTATGATGAAACTGCAAGTATATATATGTGTGCATGTGTGTTTATACACAACTGTATGTGTTGCTGAGCTCTGATACCCATAAAGCACTTGGCCAAAAGAGTATCTTAATGAAAGACTTAACATTCTTCACATAAGTATCAGAAGTAATAAAATATATTGTTTGAGACCTACAAAGATCAAAAGAAAAAGTAGGGAGAAAAAGAGATTTTTTTAAAAAATGTAATAGCAGCAAGAAAACCAGAACAAGAAGGTTCTTGGAGATCTCTGTCCCTGTGAATGGAATGGTTTTTTTTCAGTGAAGCTGTAGGAGGAATCCCTGTTTTAATATTAACTTCAGTCATGCTGTAGCCCAGTGCCTCCAGTGAGCATGCAGCTCTGCATGGCTGGAAGGTAGGTGGAGATGAGATTTGGAGAACTGTTGTGTAACTGTAGGTGAGGGAAGAAATGCCTCAGCCACCGTCAGTGCTTTTGCCTCTTACAGTAACACAAAACAGTCTGTCCCAGAGCACTCCATGGTGTTTTCATATGCTGGGGGGAGGCACTGGAGGGCACGTGTGCTCACCTCTGCTTGGTCCTCTGCTTCAGCTGGGCGATGGTCTCCCGAGAGCCAGCTCCCAATGGCAGTTGCTTAGCAATAATTAAAAATAAACCAACAGGCAGCAAACTCTCCTCAAATCCAGGGGCTGGCTGTCAAAGCTGCCCCCCGGCTCTTGCTTATAGGTCCTGGGGGTAGAAAAAGAGCAAGAAAGGGTTGGTTACTTTTGATCCTGACTGTGGTGAGGTAAGAAGCGCAGAGAGGTCAGGGAGGAGTTAGTAAATTATTTTGTGTGGATGAGTAGGAAAATATTTCACAAGCGGGGATTAAAAATGCTCAGTTGACTGCTTCCACAGCAAGGAGGGACTTCAGTCTCCCTCCAGGGCTTCCAGCATGACCGACTGCGCCAGCAGCAACGGCCGATAGTTGGCCCCTGAACCTGTGGCCCATGAGGCATTCGGCTGGCTGCGGGGGGCTTAGATCGCTTTGTCTCTTCTCAGCCCTGGCTCCCCGTTACCCTGGTCTCAATGGCTGCAATGCAGATGCATCCGTTGTACTATGGAGTTGCGGGATTCCTCAGTGCAGCCTTGCTGGTTGTGTTGGAAAGCTGTAAGGAAGCAAAATCTTTCTGGAGAAGGTGCCTTTCAAGGCAACCTAGGAAGGAGAAAGACTTTCCCAGTTGTAGTGGTGGTGAGACTCAAAACCAGTAAAAACTTTCAGTCTCTAGAAGGTAAAATGAGATTCTTTACCAGCTAGTTTATTTTAATTTTTCTTTTCCTGTTCTGCTTCGTGACAGAACTTCAAATAATTATGTTGATTTATGATTACAGGTATCTTAAAGCTGTAGTATGCTGTGACAAAGCAATGCCAGCTTATTGTTTCTGGCCCTATCCAATTATACAATTGAGTTTAGGCATGTAATAATGTTATAACAGAAATATCCATCACGATGGATTGAATTTCATGAAGTACGACACAAGAATATTTATAGCTCCCTTCTTAAAGCCACTTTTGGGTCAGAATATGCCTCCTTGGTATGGCCTTTAAAGACAGGAAAAAATCTGAAACTTTTCTGGGTCCAGCCTCAAACCTACCACAACCCAGTGCCTACACGAGGAGGGGGGTGTAGGTTGATGGTAAGCAGAAAATGATAGAATAGAGTAATTATTTCCGCTAGAAAATGAGGATCAGGCATTACTTGTACAGTAACACAAAGTCATTATTTGGCTATGCCACTGTAATGAAACAATAAAGATCATACTTAATTTAAGTATCATCTCCCAAGAGACTTCTTGCTCTCCTTCTACCATTTTGGCTATTAAAACAAATTTAAATTGCTGGTGTAGTTTCCCACTGCTTTTTAGAGAGTGGAGTGGGCAAAGCCTCCCCTCCTCCCAGCTCTGTTTAAATGTAGACCTTTGGCATTCCAGAAATCTGACCTTGTTTGTAGGGAATGGCTCATTTTTCTATAATGTAATATGAAGCACTCTTGTGTTTTGATTCCATGAACTAGAGAGTTTAATGTTCCAGCTTGCCATGATAAGGATATGATCTGGTTGAGATAGAAACACTAAAGGAAATTAGCTATTGTACTATTCTTTAACATATTGTTTGCCTAGCAGTTTCATTTAGAATCATTTGGAATAATCTTGGAGTACCTTTTAAAAAGGATTTTTTTTTTTTTTCCCCTTGGCCCAGATAAAAAGTGGGGCTTTAAGATATTTCTCCTAAAATAAATGTGAGGCCGCCTCATTTATAGTCAGCATGCCTTGATTACTTGCAGACATGCTGGAAATTTACATGCGCTTTTCTCCATTATAAAACACTGATCTGTTCAGATCATTAGCTCCCTCATGACTAGAGTTTGGCAGCAAGCCAAGGCAGGCTAAATCTGTAGCTGTAAATCGTGAGTTGAAATAGCAGAAAGTGGATTTGTAACTTAAAAAGTGTAAACAGTTTGGAAAATGAAGTAATTTTAGAGTATGATTGATTGCCTTAAGATTGCACTTTAAATTAGCCTAGGGTCTCCGATGCAGATATAGGCCCTAACTGCTCATTATATATTTTCACTTTTCTTTGGAACAATAGCATTGTTGGTAGGCTTCTAAACAATGTATGCTTCTCCTAGAGTGACCTTTGAGGAAATGAATAGTTTTATTGTGTGTCCATTACTTTGCCTGAAACAACATTTTTGAGTTATTAATTTGCCATGGTCTATAAATAAAGGAATCAAAATGCAAAGCAGCTGTATTATGCTGCATATAGTTCATCAAACTTGTGCTTAAACATCACCATTTGAGATTGATAATGCACTGCATAAATAATTTTTTTCCCTCTGGAAAATAAGTAATGTTTTGCATAGCCTGTAGTGCTGGAGATTGGTCCTTGAATCCCATAGAAGCAAAAATTAAGATTATTTTTAGCACAAACAATTAGTGAACGTTCTGGGGGACTGGCACATTGCGTTCACTTTTTCAGCGACCCTGGTTCACTTAACTGTGTAGTTGAGAGTCAGAAATGCACTGACAAGGGTGTCTGGCGTAAGAAATGTGGGACTTGTATGGTCAATACTGTTATTCTCTCGCCTTCACATGGATCCTGTGTGTGTTGGTGCTCTCGGCACCTCTCTGGAATAGGAGCCATCCATGCAGCACCCTGCACCACAGGATCCTCCATCCTGGCCAGTGCTGGGCTGTTACCATGGAGGAAATGTCGCTGGCCTGCCCGTATGAACAGTGGGCACACGCCACCATAGCCATTCCCCTGGCAGAAATAAGAGTAAGGTAATCCCACTCAGTTGCACAGGTGAGATTAGGCTGTAGAGCCTGTGACCGGTGGTAGCCAGTCCAGGTTTCTGAGAGGCAGGCATTGCTGGGGAGCGAGCACTGGGCTGCAGCCACCTGATGCTGGTGATCCCTGGCAGCAGTGGCTGGAGAGGAGAAGCCAGGAGGCCTGGGGACGCAATGTGGTTGTTGGGAGTCTGTGGTATGGGCAGTGTGAGCTGAAAGGGAAGGTGTCACCAAGAGGCGCATTGAGGAGCGTGAAAAACGTGTATTAGATTTGGAGCCTTAAAAGTTCAGGGCACAATTTCCCCAGCTCGCTCTGCACTGGTAGAGAGGAGTTGTAGTGGGAGATACAGTATGCTGTTGGTTCAAGGGAGCATGTGCCATTTAATATCTGATGTCTTGCAAATTCTGGCTGTTCACAAACGGTGGCTGAAATCGTTTGCTGCTCTTTCCCACAGAGAGATAAAATCCATCATTTATGTGTTCCTGCCTACCAGGGCAGTGTGGTGTCTAAAGTCACAAAGGTCTCTAGCGTGGAGCAACACCTCAGTGTAACTTTGTTATGCGGGCACATAAATTACACATATGTATGTGTGTATACATATATATATACACACAGAGCATATATATTCTGTGCATTCAGGACTGCTGCCTGCTGCCCTCACATGTTCTTCAACACTCGTGGCCATGCTGGAAATTAGGAGTCTAAAACTATTTAACTGACATTAGTGGTGGTTACAACTCACAATAAATAGCTGTGACTCCTTGAACAGAATATATAGCAAAAACTCTTAGAATTTTGTATCAGAGTGTGTTTTTTATCTCTCTGCTTGTCCTAGATTTGGTATCGAGCATTCAGTAGGTACAAGGCTCTGTTTTGTCGTTCTTCTGGAAGTTCCTTTCCCAGAGAGTAGTTTTTCCCAATGTTATTGCCCCTCCTTGATCTTTCTTCCTTTCTCCCTCCATGTTTGAAATTAAGATTTGCACTTGTGAAAGAGGTATGGCTGAGAGGTCTGAGCACAGGTCTGGGAGCCAGGACCTGCTGAGAGCTGAGCTCCATGATTCATTCGGTGGCCTTAAGCAAGTCAGAACATCTCTGACGAGGTTATTTCATATGTAAAACAGGGGAAATAATACTTGTCTATCTACCTGCCTCATAGGAATGCCCTGAGGACTAATTAGCGTCCATTAAGTGCTTTGAAATAGTGCTATCTATTATTAGAGCATGCTCCAGACTAGTAGATAGTAAGTTAGGATTGTTTTCTACTTGGGAGCCTTCCTCTCTGCTGGGTGTCGGACCAAAGCCCATCGGAGCGGAGCACAAGCTGCCTGGTGTTTTCTGGAAGATTGGCAGCACTCTGCTGGGCCCTTCCTGGGCAGATTCACTGGAGACTGACGCTCTCGCTGAAAACTTGGAACGACAGTTTGCCTAGAGAAATGAGTGGGAGGATACTTGCTTGTTCTCCTCAGCTCATAGGCATAACTTATCCTGAAATCCTTTCTCACCCTGCCTCCACCTGAGGCCTTTTCAGATAATTCAGGTAGCACGACTTTTCCTCTTCTCCAGGAATTGTTTCCTGGTCCTGCAGAAGAGGAAGAGAAATCCTGTATTAGTTCTCAGGAGGAGCATGGGGCTGGGCTGGTAGGTTCCCATCGCAGGGAGCCCTTTCTTATTCAAAAGGCCATTCCTCTTTCTTGAAGAGCAAATGCTTATATTCTTTCCCTTCACCGGGTAACAGACTCCTCTGCAAAGTCCTTAGAAGGCAAAATCTAATTTTGGGGATAGAATAGTAAACTCTGCAGGTGTGTGTCTGCTGAAGTCTGGGAGTCTTTTCATCATCGTAACGAGGAGGGTTGTCATCTGACTGGCAGCTCCTTTTGTTCTCTGGCGCATCTTCTCTCACCATATACTTTTGTACCTCTCTTACAGATGCCATAATAATCTAGTTCAAAGGACCCAGCCCTGTTCTCACTGAAGCCCACAAGCCTGGTCTTTCTACAAGTGAGACTAGGACTTGGTCCAAATTGACTGGAGAGAAGCTTTATTTCTCTCCATTTGCTCCTCACATGTGTCTCAGGCTGTGAGTAATGTGCAACGAGACGGGAAAGCCTGTGTGAAATTTTCCAGGGAAATTTTCTACATTTTAATAATGTTAATGAAATTGCTTAACACTTCATCAGATTTCTCAGTGTATGTTGCTGGGATTGTGATTCCTCTCTGTTTGGGCACTGACTTTTCTTCAGTACCAGAAGATGCTTCCCTTAGAAATGGGACTGAGGGCTCGTATGAGCATTTGGTCCAATGATTGAACCTTAGCCCTGCAGAAACCTTTTTGGCACACATATTGGTAGATACCATTTTGAGGAGACTCTCTGCACTTCCTCTTGTGCCTACAGGAAGGTGAAGGGATCAGGAGCAACTGGCCCACAAGCTCTCACATGCCTGCGACTAATTCCTTTTCCACAGAAATGAGGCTGTGCCACAGAAAGACCTAATGATGTGACCTTGGTCACACAGTAAGGCTCTGGCATTGCTGAACTTCAGCACAGTTGGTTTGTTCATCTTGTCCTGCATATTGCTCAGTTTTTGGTCCTCGTATCCTAGACGGAGGAGTAGGTTAGCTCTCTTTTCCTTTACACCTTCTTCCTGTTACTCCTCTTTGAGTCTACTTTGTTGTGATGCAGAATTGGATTAAATGAGCAACCACAGACTTACTCATATACCTGTAACGACCATTGAAACTACATTTGGTTTGGTTTTCAGAGCAACAATTTGGGGGTTATTTGGTGCAACACGAGAAGTTCAGTTAGGAGGTGAGACTCCTCGAGTAGCTGGAGGAGTGTGGTGCAGGGGAGTTGGGTCAGTGGCCTGGAGTTTGGTAACTCCCAACTGGCCTTTCCTCATGGTAGCCCTCATGTTGAGTTTCACCTCTTCACTGGGAAGGAGGGGAGCCAGAGTAAGGTTGTATTGGGGAACAGGTATGTACTACATTGGGATGAGATAAAGGACAGCAAATTCTTGGGAAAAGATATATAGTGCTAGCATTTTTGTAATTGCAATTTATTTTTTTTTTAATAGAAATGGCATCATGCTAATTCTAATTCTGTGCCACTCCTGGATTTAAGCATTATTACACTGCAGATGATAAGACAAGTTTATCTGTAAAATTCTTTGACTGTGGTTTTTGTTTCCCAGCTTGACTTCTTTTTCTCTTCTTGTCTTTGGTTGGCTTCCAAAGAAGTTATTAACATGTTGCAAAACAAATACAAGGGGCCGCTGAAGCTTATTAAAAATGGTTTCTTTTGTTCATATCTGGCAGTTGACAAACTGTATTGTGCTCTATCTTACCTGTGCCCATGTGAAAGGTTACATGAGAAAATGGCTGCAAATAAATTGCCATTGAATGTTGTTGAAGACTAAGCATACAGCTTCTCTATTAAGGACCTCTTTTAAAGCTCTCTATTCAGGCTCCCCCCTGCATGTCTCTCTAACACTTGTCTGTTATATTATGTTTGGCACAGAAGGAAACATTAAATAGAAAAGAAACGTCTGACTGTGGTGTTTCTAGACCCTATTATCCCTCTGTCAAATGTCCACATGAGAAGGGTACAATTTCTTTCCATATTGATGATGATTTCTGAAGGCTTTACTAACTGTCTTCAGAGTGAATTGCTAGAAACAAATGAAATCGAAAAGCATATTTTTGCAGCTTTGGAAATCTTACTTAAATCAGTGTAATGAGACACACTCAGTAAAATGTAATTATTCTCACTTCTCCATGTGTCAAAGAAATCAGCAGTATGGTTAGGGAGCGGAGGGTTACAGTGAGCTTGTTATTTTTATATGGAGCCAGATAGTGCTTGTGTGTAGTAAATTGTAAATAGTAGATAATGCAGTTTTTATGTGTACTAAATACCCTGCAAGAATTAATGGGGTTGTTACTTCATTAAGGGTTTCAAAGAGGGCATAAATGTCAAAAGCGGAGCTCGGCTGTTTAAATCACTGGACCATTTCCACCCTCCACCCCTCGTGTTACAGCTCTGGGACCGGCAGCTTCTGCCGTTGCTATTTCGAGGAGGGCGCAGTTCCTCCGAATTTTCAAAATGATAGTGAAAGGGCCCCATGTGAAACACCAAGATAAGGCTTTTGACTCATACTTTTGGGGGAAATGGAAAATGAAGGCGGTTGATTCTGCTGTGTGGAAGAGGTGGTGTAACAGTCCCTTTTAAGTAAGGCTGCATATGTTTCTTTCTCATTTGTGTTTGAATGGTGTGCGGAGGTGAAAGAGAGAGGAGACTACAGGAGACCCAGTTACACTGATATTAAGCCCAGTAACTCAGTTTAACTTTCAGTGGCTTTCCTTTCTTTTTTTTTTTTTTTTTTTTTTCATGCCTTAAAATTT
>NW_008794452.1:1439810-1441217 GCF_000699145.1 Aptenodytes forsteri
CCTTTCTTTTTTTTTTTTTTTTTTTTAGTTTTTCATGCCTTAAAATTTTCCCAAGCAAGTATGGATTTGTCGTGGACCTCTTCAGCACAGAGGGCAAATAACAGACCACAAGTTTAAAACTCATCGGACCAGAGAATATCTTCAGGGAAAAAAGATTCAGTCTTGAGCACTGGATTGAGGAACCTGTTATGTCCTTGAGCTCGTTGTTCCAGTGGTTAATTGTCATCACTATAAAAATGTGTGCCCCTCTCTTGCCAGTGGCTCTAGTTGCATGTTTCTCTGCGAGAGTAGTTTTTTTCATTCTCCAGTACTTTCTCTGTGCAATGCTACACTTGAGAAGAAAGGGAGACCAAGACACATAATTGTAGTAATAGTAATAATAATAAAGATGATGAGAAGATGCTGTAGGAAAAGTTAATGGATGTGACCCCCCCTCATGAAGGCGCTTTAGGGAATGTGTAACTTCAGCCACAGCAGCAGTGGAAGTACTGGTGTTTGTAGCATAACTCCCATGCTCAATTATTTGCAGTATCAGGCTCTATGTGTAAGTACTGAAGCGTAGTTCAGTGGTATGTTGGAGGGTGTTCAGAGATTGCTGAAAACGGTGCATTAAAGAGCACTTTGAATTGCAAAGTGCTGGTTCAGTTTTGTCTATGAGAATGATAACACTTATTATCTGATTGTTCCCTGTGCAAATCTCACCTCAGGAAAAATTAAATTATGTTTGAATTCAGCTAAAGCAAAGTATATCATTATTTCCTTTCGTTATTAAAAGGAATTTTTACTGTTTGTTTGTTAAAACTGAAGCAGCTGCCATGTTAGAGCCTTAGATAATTTAAAAGCAAATACAGAAGCAGAGCCATTTACAGTACAATTGGCTTGTTTAATGTGATTTAATTCTTCTTCTTGGCTTCGTCATATTACCAAATCATGTTTTCAGCCCCCCTCCCCTTTTTAATTCTTCTTTTTGTTATCAGCAGAATTGAAGCTGCTTATCAGTAACCACGACAACCAGGATAAATACTTGTTTTAAAGCTGATGCACATTCAACCTGAATGGTCTACATGACCCAGAACATTCAAGAGGACAGGCAGCATGTGCTCCCTTCTACAATCAATCTCCCCCTTCCCCCTGTCTCCATCTGCTTTAGAAAGCTAATAGGGCAGTTTAAAAACCTTTTATATCAGAGTGGTTTTCTGTAGCCATCCGTGGCTGTTTGGATATGGGCTGGCCCATGCCTGTGACCTGAGGAGTAAGGAGAGAAGGAAATTTTGGGAGGCAGGGAGATGATTCCACAGCCCAGCTCTGAACTTGGCCACATCCCCAGAATCGGCTCACTTTCTCATGCTTCTCCAGCTATCATCGCGGCAGTCACCTGCCGTTTGCTGGGGGGGCGAAACGCTCCGT